>NW_024378848.1:0-43258 GCF_016835505.1 Polypterus senegalus
ACCTTTTTAGGGGGAATCCCCCCTAAAATTTTTTTGTAAAAAAAAGTTTTCCCTTTTCCAGTGTCTGCAATATACTTCAACCTGCTTTTGTTTCCCCCCATGTGTTGGTATTGGGTACCAGTGGCGCACTAAAAATTATGAGGGGGGGGCTTTTTCCCGGGCGGGAAGGGTGCGGGTGCTGTAACCCTGGGGGGAAACATGATCCCCGTGCCTGCGGGGTGCTAAACACTGTCTTTTTTGTTGGCCCATTGGAAACCTGCCAGTACCCTTTATTCATATCAAAAGTTAAAATTTGGCTTTCCTCCCCGGGGGGGTTGCCCCTTTTGGCCCGGATAGGCATTGGTTGGGACACTTGGTTAAAACCAGGGGAAACATTGCAGAACCTCCAATTTTTGGAGCTTCGCCAAACGATGGACTGCGGGACAAATTTCCTAAACACCCTGGTTCCCACATTAGTCTGATCTTCATCTCCCTTCACCGTTTTGCCTGGGTTCTGTGGGTGTTCTTGGGCTTAAAACCCCGGGTTTGGGTCGAAATGTTGCAAACCAGGGAGGTCAACCTTTTTTTAACTGACTACCTCAGGGACAAAAAGGAAAACCCCGCTTGAGCCCCTGATGTTTTGGTGAGTCAAATTATCCAAAATTGGTGTAATTGTGGCAAAGGGGGGGGCCTGTGGGGCGGTCCTTTTCCCCCCATGGTTTACAAATTATTGAAAATCTTCATTGTGGTAATGCTTTTCCCTTTTTTTGATTGTTTTTTTTTTTCTAAAGGGTGTGTGTTAGAAAAAAGCCCACCTGACACTATTGCATTTTTTGCCCATTGAAATAAACTTGCCCATTCATCCTTAAATTTTTTTGTCTGTGTCTCATCTCTAATCCTTTTTGGGTTTCCCAAAACTATTGATGCCCCGGGGGGCGGGGGTTCCACTCCGGGATACCCGGGGGGGCGCGTTTGGTGGTTTCAAAAATAATGGGCCAAACCCCTTTCCCCTTAATTTCTAGGGGCCCTGAAAATAAATAATTTGGAAGGGGGTAGGAACTAAAACCAACCGATCCCCTGGGGGAACTCCCAAGGGGCTAACAAGGTTATAGCACCAGACCTGAGCTGCTTGCCTTTTCCATTCGTTTTCAATGGGGGTCAATCTTCTAAAATTTTTTCCCCCTTTTCGCGATATTTCTAATATATTTGCTGGGGGGACCTCTTCCTCCCATCCCCAAAACTCTAATAACCCCGGGGTTTTCGTCCTTGCTTTTAAAAATGAGAACCCTGGAGGTCTACGTCCCAGTTCCTTCTGTTCTCATTGACTACCTTATCTGTTTAAAGGGTTTGATTGAACCTCTCTACAAGCCCCGTTGTTTTGGGGGATTATACACCAAGGTCTTTTCTTTTTTAAAGAAAGGGCGGTCTGAATGTCTGCGAGGTAAAAGGAACACTTCATCCTCAGGCCGGGTTCCTTTTGTCTCCCTACAATTCCTCCATAGCTTTTATAGCTGCAAAAAGGGAATAGCTTCTAACCCCGGGTGCAAATCTAAGGACCATTATAAATTTATGACCTCTGGCTGGGGGGTTCTGGGGTCCCACCAAGTCGATTTCGTTGAAAGGTTTCTATTAAGGGAAAAAGGGGGATGGGGGGCATTATCTCTAGAATCTTCTAAATTGACATTCTGGACAGGATGTAAAACCAAACCAACTCGTTAACCCCGGGCCAAAAAAATTGAGCAATTTTTAATTTTTTAAAAAATGGGCTCCCACAGATGGGCAGCTTTTCCCAAAAACCTGTTTACAACAACAGTGACCTCATCGTCCTTCTGATTTCCAGGTACGTGGTTTATTTAACACAAAGAAAAGCCCTGTGGCATCAGATTTTTTAAATGTTGGCCGTCTACCAAATGACTGCATTTTTTAAAAAGGGGTTGTTCTACTGCTCCTTTTAAATGAACCAGGATCTGCCTAAATTAAACTGCAGGAGTGTGAGGGGATTGGATTGACCTCAAGGGGGGATCGAGGGCACGTTTATATGTTGTGTGTCCTGCAGTATGTACAGCTCAGGTTTTCCGGCCGACAGTGCAGATAGCTTCACCTGCCAAAAATGTTTAGTTAATTTAGAGTTGGTCGGGAAAATACGAATTGGAGGACCGTTAGGAATCTGATAGCGATTAGGCAAACCGAAAATTGGATCGACTCGGTTTGTTTAGACAATTCGGCTACATCTGATTCGCTTCAGTCTCTCCAGGTCCCACTGTAGTCAGTGCGAGGCCGAAATCAGCAGCACCAATTCAGCCACAGGGCGAGTGGGTAACAGTAAGACGGGGTCTAAGAATCCAAAATTTAGTCCCCAGCACCCAGGTCACCAATTGGACCCAGAACAGGTTCTCAGCTCTCCGCAGCGCCTGTGGAAACTGAGAATAATAAAGTGCTCATAATTGGCGATTCCATAGTGCGGAATGTTAGAATTCCAAACTATGTTAAACCAGCAGTTAATGTTAAGTGCCTTGCAGGGGCCAAGATTTCTGGCATAAAGGCGCATTGGACCGTGTTGCCGATGAAGTATCTACCTTATTGCTGCATGTCGGCACTAATGATATTTATTTACAGCAATCTGAGGTATTAAAGCGGAACTTCATCTCTATGCACCAAAGCTAAAACAAAATGTCGGAATTTAATTGTATCTGGTCCCTTACCAAGATTGTATAGAGGGATGTGATTTATAGCAGATTGCATTCCTTTCACTGCTGACTAGAAACCTGGTGTGCAAATAAAAGCATAGCATTTGTGAACAATTGGGATGATTTTTGGGAAAGGCCTGGATTTTTCAGAAGAGATGGTCTTCATCCTAACTGGAGGGATCTTATGTATTATCCCAAAATATGGCAGCAAAACTGCCTGGTTGACTGATTAGAGCACCATCCAGGCCGCAGTCATGTGATCTTAAATCACAGGCTGTTGTTTATCCCACCTGTTATTTTCCTGAAGCTGTTACCCATAATCCCTGTTGTGGGGCATCCAGTAAATTTAGTCTTGAAACAAACCATAAATTAATTGATAACCAAAAAATAAGGTGTATAATTAGACCAAGGGATAAAACCAGACACTCCACCAGGGGCATCTGTAATAGAAATTTAATTCAAATTAAAACAAAAATATATCAGCAGTTCAGAAAGAACCATGCAGTTTTAAATGCTGTTTATTGAACATTCGCTCTCTTGGCACTAAAGCTGTTTTGGTAAATGATATAATATTAAGTACAAAATCTGATCTGTGTCTTCTTACTGAAACCTGGCTTAGTAAATGTGACACTGTTCCCCTAGCTGAGGCGCCACCAGATGGATACTCGTTCCTTCATAAGTCTAGAGATTCTGGTCGAGGAGGAGGCCTTGGAATAATTCATTGTAACAAAATGCAAATCACTCCTAAAAATTTAGGCAACTTTACATCCTTTGAGGCATTCATTTTAAATATTAAAACAGATTCCAACACAATTATAGTGCTAGTCTACAGACCACCAGGGCCATATTCATTGTTCATGACTGAATTTAGCAACCTTCTGTCTGATTTGGCTATAAATTATGATCACGTAGTTCTGATGGGGATTTTAATGTACACATTGATGTGGAAACTGACACTTTTAGCAAATGTTTTACTTATTTTGTTAAATTCAGTAGGATTTTGTCAGATTGTCAAAGGTCCAACTCATAATCATAACCATACATTAGATTTAATTATAACTTACAAAGTTGAAATTCAAAATTTAAATATTACTCCATTAAATGTAGTTATTTCCGATCACTTCTTAATTACGTTTGATTTAGTTCTGCCCATGCCAGCGACTCGCAGATTAAAACAAAGACAGTGCGACATCTAGATTGTAATTCTGCTTCAAAATTTATAGATACCTTGAGTAAGTCGAGTGTAATTGTGGAAAACCATTTAGATCAGTTAACATCAAATGTAAACGTGGAAAACAATTTAGATCAGCTAATATCACATTATAATGTGACCTTGAGAGATGCTCTGGACACAGTGGCTCCCCTAAAACAAAAGTGATCAAAGCACATAGAAACTCTCCCTGGTTTAATGAAAACACTGAGCTCTTAAATTAGAGTGTCGAAAACTGGAGCAGATGGAGAACAACAAAGCTACATGTCTTTCAAATTGCATGGACAGAGAGTGTTAATAAATATAAAAGGCCCTCTTTAAAGCTCGCTCAGAATACTATTCTACATTAATAGATAGCAATAATAAAAATCCTAGGGTACTTTTTAGAGCAGTGGCTAAATTAACAAATGGGAATTCAGATCAACAGTGCAAAATACCAACAGATATTAGCAGTACAGACTTTATGAACTTCTTCAATGAGAAAATTAAAAATATAAGATCCCAGATCTCAGCATCACAGTACAAACCAAATACTAGCTTAGCAGACCCTGCTCACATTGCATTCAGCACTTTAATAATTTTAATCCTGTAACTGAGCAGGAAGTCTTAACTTTAATTACTAAAATGAAGCCCACTACTTGTTCCCTAGATCCAGTGCCAACAAAACTAGTAAAAGTGCAATGGATGTTCTTGTAGCACCAATTCTAAACATTATCAATAGTTCATTACTGCATGGCACAGTACCTGATGCACTAAAAGTGTCAGTCATTAAACCTTTACTTAAAAAGTCAGACCTAGACCCACACATACTAAATAACTATAGGCCTATTTCAAATTTACCATTTCTCTCTAAAATACTAGAGAAAGTAGTCGCCAGTCAGCTTCAGTCACACCTTACGCATTACAATTTATTTGAGAAATTCCAGTCTGGCTTTCGACTGGTCATAGTACAGAAACGGCACTAACACGGGTTGTAAATGACATTCTGATATCCTCTGATGAAGGAAATTCCACTGTAATTATGTTGTTGGACTTAAGTGCAGCATTTGACACCATTGACCATTCTATTTTACTGCACAGGCTAGAAAACGATGTTGGGCTTACAGGCCCGTGCTCGCTTGGTTCAGTTCTTATTTATCAAATCGATTCCAGTATGTACAGAAATGTGCTGACAGTACTCCATCATTATACACAGAAGTTCAATATGGTGGCCGCAGGGCTCAGTACTGGGACCTTTACTGTTTTCACTTTACATGCTTCCACTGGGATCTCTCATTAGGAAACATAATGATAATTTTCACTGTATGCAGATGACACCCAGTTATACCTTTCATTTAAATCAAATGAAGTTTCTCCGATGTTGTCTTTAATTAGTTGTGTTAGTGAATTAAAGGAATGGATGAATGAGAACTACTTGTCTTTAAATACAGATAAAACAGAGATGTTAATTGTTGGAGGGAATGACGCTGATCACAGCAATATTTTGTCGTCATTTAACTCAGTTGGAATCCCAATTAATTTTACTGAATCAGCCCGCAATCTAGGAGTTATCTTTGACTCTAGCATGTCATTTAAAGCGCATATTACAAAGTCGTCCAAAACATGTTTTTCCATCTTAAAAATATTAGGAAATTAAGGCTTTCTAAATAAACAGGATTGTGAGAAATTAATTCATGCATTTATCTCTAGTAGGATTGACTACTGCAATGCGGTGTTCACTGGCTGTTCAAACTGTTCTCTATACAGCCTCCAGTTAATCCAAAATGCCGCTGCAAGAATTATTACAAGAACAAGAAAATATGAACACATAACCCCAGTTCTTAAATCTTTACACTGGCTCCCAGTTAGATTTCAAAATCCTCCTTTTAACATATAAAGCATTAAATGGCCAAGGTCCGGCTTACTTGTCTGAACTTATCATGACTTACAAACCTGAGCGCACATTAAGATCTCAAGATGCCGGTCTGCTTAGGATTCCAAGGATTAATAAAATAACAGTGGGAGGTCGAGCTTTTAGTTACAGGGCCCCTAAACTGTGGAATGGTCTTCCTGCTTCCATAAGAGATGCCCCTCGGTCTCAGCCTTTAAATCCCGGCTGAAGACTCACTACTTCAGTTTAGCATATCCTGACTAGAGCTGCTGATTAACTGTACATACTGCATCTCTGTTGTTAGTCATTAGCACTATAACATAAGTAACATGATAATTATATTTGAATACTAACCCTCACCTATTCTGTTTCTTTTCTCGGTACCCAAATGTGGCCATTGGTGCCACGCCCACCTGCCAAGTTGTTTGCCTGCCTATGGTAAAGTCATCCCTGATGGAGGATCACAGGAATCATGGGAAAGAGAGGTCCTTTCATCGGAGCAATGTTTCAGCCGTGGCATGGCCAAATGGAGATGCAGCTAGATGGATGAGGTCTCCAGGACTCTAAAAATATCCAAACCTAATTATGTCATATCATCTACTGTTAAACCGTAATTCTAAAATTTTTTATTATGCTGTCTTAAGGAATTGTTCTGTTGTGTATATTGTATTGTATTGACCCCCTACTTTTGACACCACTGCACGCCCAACCTACCTGGAAAGGGGTCTCTCTTTGAACTGCCTTTCCCGAGGTTTCTTCCATTTTTCCCTACAAGGTTTTTTTGGGAGTTTTTCCTTGTCTTCTCAGAGAGTCAAGGCTGGGGGCTGTCAAAGGCAGGGCCTGTTAAAGCCCATTGCGGCACTTCCTGTGTGATTTTGGGCTATACAAAAATAAACTGTAATACCAAATGGCGAGCAACAACGGAAATATTACTGCCGGAGTCAAATAAAGCTATTACTTTAATCCCATTAACTAGCACTTCTCCCGTATGTGAATAGGCCAGTGGATTAGCAAGTAAACACCGCGCCTCACCCCATATCACTCCACAGAACCCTTCATTGCTTCGCAGTGCCTGCCGACACACCTCAGGGTCCACTCGAATACGCTTCACATTATAGCCATGGGATTCTGCATTAGGGATGCAAGCACGCCTGGGTTCACATAAGTCCCGTTCTGATACTCCCAAGCCGGTTTCTGCCTTGAAGTGTTCTATTGTCTCGGCTAGCGAGACAATATCTGTATACCCCCAAGCCATTTGGGTGATTTTTTCAGGTAGGCTTCAGAGCAATAAAGCGCAGGCCACCTGCTCCACTATTTGATGGCTGGACCTTTCATGGGGTTGTAGCCAACCAACCACCTTAGCCCATAAAGCCATGGCCTGTTTCTTTGTTGTCTTAGCAGGTTTAAATGTCCAGGCCATTATGTTTCTCAGCTGCCAGCCTGGGTTTCTCCCACCTTTATTAAAGGGCTTGCCCTTTGTGGTATATATAGGGCAGTCCCCACACCTGGGAGGCCATAATAAGTATTAAGTGCATTCCCTGACACACTTGGCTCTAGCCTCTGGGTCCCAGGGCTATTTTTCCCCGGATCTTTAACAGGGTGATGGGTTGAAGCATACTCAAGCTTTCCCCGACACGCCCTGACTGACGCCCACTCAGCAACTCGGGAACGGTACTTACCCATCTGATACTTTGTTAGATTAGAAGCGTGTGTCGAACCTAGGTTTAGGTTTGACTTCCGATCTCTCCAGGAGGCCATCATCCTGCCGACAATGCCACTGACAATGAACACTCAACACACGTAAAAAGTTTGGGGCAGCCACCCATATAATGTTCCTGGCTGCAAATGGTTTTTTCATTCAATACAGAGCTGTTGACAGTACACAGTCCAAGATCAAACTGATGAGGGTTGGGAAAGATGGTGGCTTTAAGTGATCATACCTGACATGATGTAGGGTAACTGGAAGTGATGTTCTTCTGACATCAGCCTGTGTGCCGGAACCGGAAGTGGCATTCCTCTGAGCGCTGGAACTGGAAATGACGTTCTTCTGAAGGCCAGAACCAGAAGTGACGCTTCTTCTGGGCTCCGGAACTAGAAGTGAGGTTCTTGATTCAGATAGGATTTCCGCTGGTCTCAGAGATAACAGGAGAAGGTTTAGTGTAACCCACCCTCTCCTGGTCTGGCTTGGAATTACCTTTTACTTGGTCCACACAACATCCCCTACTTGCATGTGTGTGACAAATTATATCTGTATATGTATATATGTATACATTTTTTAAGGAGACTGTTTAACATCATACTCATGAATTATTGTATTAGGGCTTACTATACTTATCCAGAGCTACTGTTTAACATTATTCCCTGGGTTTTTCTCTCAAATCTGCTTAAGATTATATTTTATGCTTATATTATTTGGGCTGTATTGTCAATAGGCATCTCTATTTTAATCCTTATAAATTGCTGCTGGGGTGCTTGTTTTGTTCTGGACGTGCTCTGTCCCTAGGTATGTCAGAGGACTGGGACTTTGTAAAGTGTGGTCTAACCTCATGTGATAAGGCAAAACAGGGGGGGGGGAGGGACTGGGGAGGGAGAAAGAGAGCAAGCTATCTCTAATCTGTCCTTTTAATCCTTATAATTGTAAGTGCCAAAGTAACCTTAGGCTTAATGGCACTAACTCCTGGGAAAATTGGAAATTAAGGTCAAAACTGTCTTCTCTTAAGACTATAAAATGACTACAAACGTTTAGAAGTAATATCTCTATGACCGAACAGTTAACTTTGTAAGCTGGAATGTTAAATGTCTAAATCACAAATTAAAGAGGAAGAAAGTATTCTCTCATTTAACAGGTCTAAATGCTAAAATAGTATTTTACAGGAGACCCACTTATTAAGCAAGGATCACTTTCAGTTGCACAGAGACTGGACTGAACAAATATTCCATTCCAGCTTTACAAAAAACTAGAGGTGTGTAAATTCTTATACATAGAACAATCCTATTTGCAGTTTTAGATGTAGTATCTGATCCTGAAGGGAGATATGTGATCATCATGGGTAATTTATTTAACTGTAAAGTGATTTTGATAAATATTTACGCACCCAATGTGGATGATAGTGACTTCATCCAAAATGTATTTGCATCCATTCCCAATGTGAACACTCATAAAATTATATTGGCTATGGACTTTAATTTTGTTTTAAATCCAAACCTAGATAGGTCACCTGCCACAGGGCTGATGACATCTAACATTGCAAAGACAATTACACAGTTTGTAACCGATCACAACTTATCAGACCCTGGAGATTTCAAACCCAAACTCAAGAGCATATTCCTTCTACTCACCAGTGCATCACTGCTACTCAAGAATTGATTATTTCTTGATAAATAACAATTTCTTACCTGCGATTAAATCTTGTAAGCACGATGCTTTTGTTATCTCTGACCACACCCCTTTGATCATGGAGCTAAAACCATTTTGCCCGAGATACTCATCTTGGAGCTGGAATCTTAATTTACTTTATTGGCAGAGAAGAACTGTACAGAATTTATATCCAAGCAAATCAACTTTTTTAGTGACAAATACATCCTCAGAGGTTTCTGTAGGAATACTCTGGGAAGCTCTGAAGGCTTTCTTAAGAGGACAGAGTATCTCATATCGTTCCCACAGAATTAAATTGGAAACCAAGAAGGTACCAGAGCTAATCAATGAATTTACCAGAATAGATCAAGAACATGCCAGGTGTCCAAATGAGGCACTTCACAGGAAAATATATGCTCTGCATTCAGAACTCAACCTCTTGACAAGTAAAGAAACAGAACAACTCATTTTTAAATCAATACATCATTACTATGAACATGGAGAGAAAGCTAATAAGATATTACCTCAACAAATCCACAAGCAAGAAGCTTGCAATGCAGTCCCGGTAATCACCAACACAAATGGAGACAAAATCATTGACCATAAAATTATAATGCACACATTTAGAGACTACTATACTGTAAGTCCTTATATTCTACTGTATTTAAAGAAGACAAGACACAAAATTAATGCATTTCTGGATGGATTGCAGATACCACAACTAGATACTCTCAGTGCAGAGGAATTGGATAAACCTCTGGCAATATCAGAATTACTAGATGCAATAAACTCATTTCAGAGTGTGAAAGCAGCAGGCCTGGATGGCTACCCTGCAGAATTTTATAAATAATTCTCAATTAAGCTAGCTCCCCTTTTATTAGCAACATTTACAGAAGCTAGAGACAATACAATTATACCTAAAACTTTTTGTCAAGTATTAATTACCATCTTTCCTAAGTAAAATAAGGACTTATTACAATATGCATCATATAGACCAATTTCACTTCCGAATAATGGTGTTAAGATGTTCTCCAATGTCATAGCTAGAAGGATTGAGAAAGTGCTTATTTCGGACCAAACTGGATTTATTAAAGGTAGACGCTAGCTTCCAATCTTGACGCCTGTTTAATGTAATATATTCACCCACAAAAGTCTAACATCCCGGAGACATTATTATCATTGGATGCAGAAAAAGCATTCAATATAGTTGAATGGAATTGCCTTTTCACTAAATTGAAGAAATTAGTGTTTGGGTCCGAACATTTGTGCATGGATCAAAATACTTTATACCAGTCCAGAAGCCTGAGTTTGTATTAACAACATTAATTCAGACAACTTCAAACTAGAACATGATACTAGGATGCCCATTGTCACCACTGCTTTTGTAATCGTCATTGAGCCACTGGCAGTTCACTGACAAGTGCTTATGTGATAAAGGGAATTATTAAAGAAGGACTTTGCTCTTATGCAGATGATATGGTACTGTATATATCAGATCCACAAAATGCTGTGCCTGTAGTCCAAACAGCACTAACAGAATTTCAAAAGATATCTAGTCACAGAATTAATTTGAATTTGCTCTCTCTAGTGAATTCTCAAGCACACAATATTAGATTGGACACCTTCCCCTTTAATCATCACAGATCAGTTTAAATACCATGGGGTAAACATTACAAGTAAACATAAAGCTCTTTATCAACAAATTTTTGCCGTCTGCATGAAAAAAACGAAGCAAAACTTGCACAGAGAGTCTACTCTTCATCTCACTTTAGCTGGAAGAATTAACATTGTTAAGATGAATATCCTTTCTAAGCTGCTTTTTCTATTTCAAAACATTGTAATATACATCAATAAATCATTTTTTAAGAAACTAGATTCAACCATAACCTCATTTATTTGGAATTCAAAATATTCACATATACAAAGGGCGATTCTACAAAGACCTAAGGTGGAAGGTGGTATGGTTCTACCTAACTTTCAGTTTTATTACTGGGCGGCAAATATACAAGCTATACAAACCCAGACATTGACACAAGTAGATGAACATACACAGGCTTGGTCCACAAAGAAATAAAATCCTGCAGTACTTATTTATATTCTTTGCTTTGTACCACAATAAGTACAAGTCATCGCCAATATGCTAACAACCCATTTGTGCTTCACTCACCCAGAATATGAAACCAATGTAGGAAGCATTTTAACCTAGAGAAGATTTTATCTGTGTCACCTCTGCACGAGAACCATCTTTTCCATCCTCTCAAATGTACCCAGTTTTTAATATATGGAAAATGTTTAGGATTACATCACTTAGAGATCTGTACATAGACAACATCTTCACATCCTATGAACAGCTACACTCTAAATGTAACTTTCCAGCAACACATTTCTTTCACTACCTTCAGATTAGAAACATTTTTATACAAAGCCTGACCAATTTTCGTCACCTCCCACCTACCTCTATTCGGAAAAATATTGATCAGTCTTGAGGACTCAGACAGCATCTCTGTAATATATAAAAAAATTTTAAAGTCCCTCCCTTTCAAAGATCCCAGAGTAGAGTGGGAAACGAATCTCTCACTAAACATCTCAGAAAAGGAGTGGAAGGTACCAATGCCAATGGTATGAGCTTCATATACACAAAGCATACAATTGTTCAATTTAAAATTATATATTGAGCTCATCTGTCTCATTTAAAATTGTCCAAAATGTTTCCAGTGCAAGATCCAACCTGCAAACATTGCAATCAAATTCCAGCCTCATTGGGACATATGTTTTGGGCGTGCTGCAAATTAGCATAATTTTGGACCAAAATCTTTAAATGCCTTTCAGATATTCTTGGTGTTCCAATTCCTCCTAATTAATTCACAGCTATGTTAGGTGTACCTCCAGATGGGTTTAAAGTGGAGAAGGACAAACAAACTGTAATTGCCTTTACTAAATTATTGGCACGTAGACTTGTCATATTTAACTGGAAGAATCCTAACTGAACTCTTTTAAGTCAGTGGGTAACTGATGTTATATATTATGAGGGGACTGGGCGGTCTAAAGTAGTCTGGAACCCCTACAGATTTTATTTTTTTTTCTCCAGCTTTTGGAGTTTTTTTTTCTGTCCACCCTGGCCATGAACCTTACTTATTCTATGTTAATTAATGTTGACTTATGTTTATTTTTTATTGTGTCTTCTATTTTTCTATTCATTTTGTAAAGCACTTTGAGCTACATTTTTTTGTATGAAAACGTGCTATATAAATAAATGTTGATTGATTGATTGATTGATTATCTGATATTGGAAAAAATCATCTTACTTAGAGATATTTGGTCTCGTCCGTTACGGAAGATGGACGTCTGAAGCGGAACTCCATTAGCAAGGGTGTTATTTTTTTCTCTTATTTTTTTCATCCCAAGGTATCCTGTATTTACCCAACACAAGAAGGTTCTACTACAGTATATGCAAGCATATATAAACATGAGCGGTAGGAGAGGGGATTAGAAAGAAATGGAAAAGAAAGCTACACTTCATCCAAGCTTAGACAGGTATCAACTCCAAGTTCAAGGAAACACATTTCAGAGACTGACCTGAAGCAAACAGGCGAAAGCACAGATTTCCCTGGACCTGGCACCGCTGCATCGTCTTCAGCCAAGAGTGAAAGTGGTAGCGAATGTGTTATTCAGGTTACAATAGCTCGTCGATCCCAGAAGATTCATTGAAACTGAAAATGGCCTTGCCCTCCACATTGTCTTCTACTCTTTGTGAGCCGGGAGCTTGCCTCTTCACCCACAGATCACTGAAGACGGAAATGATCTGTTTGAACTGAAGGTAATGATCACATAAGGCCATCAATATACAAGAGCTCAAGAAAGATATACAATACAAAGCAATACAATACAATTTATTTTTGTATAGCCCAAAATCACACAAGAATTGCCGCAATGGGCTTTAACAGGCCTTGACTCTTGATAAACCCCCCAGCCTTGACTCTCTAAGAAGACAAGGAAAAACTCCCAAAAAAAACCCTTGTAAGGAAAAAATGGAAGAAACCTTGGGAAAGGCAGTTCAAAGAGAGACCCCTTTCCAGGTAGGTTGGAAGTGCAGTCGGTGTCAAAAAGAAGGGGGTCAATAAAATACAATACACAACAACAACAAACATTTATTTATATAGCACATTTTCATACAAAACATATAGCTCAAAGTGATTTACATAATGAAGAATAGAAAATAAAATACACAGTAAGAAAATAAAATAAGTCAACATTAATTAACATGGAATAACATGGCTTTTCTATAACTTCAATTTAATCTTAATTTAACTTAATCCTGATACTCTATATGGTCAATTTCCTCATAATAACTATTCATGGTGCCTCTAAAATCCGTACTGACCCCTACTCTCTTTTCGGTTTCTTTTCCGGTTTCTTTGTGGTGGTGGTGGTGGCACCTACTCAAAGCTTCATGATGCTCCAACAATGATGGACGGATTAAAAGGCAGAAGTCTACGTGACCATCATCATCATCAAGCCCTTCCGTGAAACCCTAAATCCAAAAAGGATTGTTTCATTTATGTTAGGTAGAATGCCCAGAGGGGACTGGGCGTCTCATGGTCTGGAATCCTACAGATTTTATTTTTTCTCCAGCCGCCTGGAGTTTTTTGTTTTTCTGTCCCCTGGCCATTGAACCTTACTCTTATTCAATGTTAATTAATGTGATTTATTTTGTTTTATAATTGTGTCTTTCATTTTTCTATTCTTTAATATGTAAAGCACTTTGAGCTACTGTTTGTATAAAATGTGCTATATAAATAAATGTTGTTGTTGTTGTTGTTGATGGAATAAGAGTAAGGTCCGATGGCCAGGGAGGACAGAAAAAAAAAAAACCAGACGGCTGGAGAAAAATAAAATCTGCAGGGATTCCAGACCATGAGACCACCCAGTCCCCTCTGGGCATAACAGAACAAAACAGAACAAATCCTTAATACAGTATAAAAATAAAAATTTTACACGTACAGAGGAGAATTTAACAGTAGATGATATCACATAATATGATTTGGATTTGTTTACAGTCCTGAGACCTCGCCATCAAACTGCTTCCCCCATTTGGCCATTCCACAGCTGAAACAGTGCTGGGCCAGTCAATCTGATGAAAAGACCCCTCTACCCCACAATTCCTGCGATCCTCCATCAGGGATGACTTTACCTTAGGCAGGCAAAACAACTTGGCAGGTGGGCCGTGGCACCAAGTGCTACATTTAAGTACAAAGAAGAGAAACAGAATAAGTGAGGTTTAATAACAAATTATAATTATCATATTACTTATGTTTTAGTGCAAATGACTAATAACAGAGATGCAGTCTGTACAGTTAATCAGCAGCTCTAGTCAGGATATGCTAAACTGAAGCAGTGAGTTTTCAGCCGGGATTTAAAAGCTGAGACTGAAGGGGTATCTCTTATAGTAGCAGGCAGACCATTCCACAGTTTAGGCACCCTGTAATTAAAAGCTCAACCTCCCACTGTTATTTTATTAATCCTTGGAATCATAAGCAGATCGGCACCTTGAGATCTTAATGTGCTGAGTCATGATAAGTGTAAGTCATGATAAGTTCAGATAAGTAAGCCAGACCTTGGCCATTTAATGCTTTATATGTTAAAAGGAGGATTTTGAAATCTTCCCTAAACTTAACTGGGAGCCAATGTAAGAATTTAAGAATTGGAGTTATGTGTTCCTGTTTTCTTCTTCTTGTAATAATTCTTGCAGCAGCATTTTTGATTAACTGGAGGCTGTATAAAGAAAGAAAGAAATTTAAAGAAACACATAAATGATATGAGGAAGGAAATAAATGATATAAGAAAAAGTGATAGAAATGATATAAGGGAAGAAATAAAGGACATACACAAGAAAAACAAGAAGCTCCTGCAGGATATTAATGACCAGGAGAAACGTCTAAATAATTGCTTTGAGGCAGCCAAGCAACTGGCATCTACAGCTGACAGAAAAGCAACAGCTTCAAATTCGAATGTAAAATACTCAGAGACAGACTTGCTGCACTGGAAGATGAATACAGAAGGAAAAACATTACAATCGTAGATCTCCGTGAGAATCGTGAAAGTCCAAACCCAGTCAAATACATTAAAATTGTCCAAAATGTTCCCAGTATAAAATCAACCTGCAAACTTTACAATCAAGTTCCATCCTCACTAGGCCATATGTTTTAGGTGTGCACCAAGTTAACATCATTTTGGACTAAAATCTTAAAATGCCTTTCAGACAGCCTTGGTGTCAATTCCTCCTAATCCATTAACAGATGTGTTTGGTATACTTCCAGATGGGCTTAAAGTGGAGAAGGACAAACAAACAGTAATTGCCTTTACTTCACTATTGGCACATAGACTTATCTTGATCAAATGGGAGAATCCTAATTCTAATATTTTAAGTCAGTGGAAAACTGATGTTCTATACTATTTGAAATTGGAAAAAATCTAATTCTCACTTAGAGGATCTGTTACAAAACTTTTTCAAAACCTGGCAGGAAGTAATCAATAACATTTTAGAATAAGCATTTTAATTGAGGAAGCAGATTCTCTCCCTTCTTTTTTCCTTTTTTTACTCAATGTATTTTTATTTATTAATTTATCTATTTACTTATTTTTACTAGCTTAAAGTTCTACTCTGCTGGCCTAGCTTTCTTTCTCATGGATGGAGGTTGATTTGTGTTTTGAACCAAGTCTTGTTAAGCTTGACTTATTTATATGGAATATTATTTTTTATCTATACTAATAAAAGGCAAAGCCCTCACTGACTTACTCACTCATCACTAATTCTCCAACTTCCCATGTAGGTGGAAGGCTGAAATTTGGCAGACTCATTCCTTACAGCTTGCTTACAAAAGTTGGGCAGATTTCATTTCGAAATTCTACGCATAATGATCATAACTGGAAGCTATTTTTCTCCATATACTGTAATGGAGTTAAGTTCGATGGCCGTGGGGGAGTTGAGTGTGACATCATCACGCCTCCCACGTAATCATGTGAACTGTCAGCGCAGATGCGTAGAAAACAAGGAAGAGCTCCAAAAGCTGAAGAAAACATGCATTATACAATTGAGAAGGCAGCGAAACAATAAGAAGCGAGCGACTGACACATACAACCATATTCATGAGTGCAGCTACTTCGGAAACAAAGCACGTTGTAAACCTAAAGTTTAAATTAAGTTCATAGACAGGCTGCCGCTGGCGTTTGTCATGCCCATGGCTAATGCAGGATACAAGTTTAATGAGAGGACGCAGGATATAAACGAGAGTTTTGATCACTTTGTAACTAAGTTAAAATTGCTGTTGAAGGGCTGTGCTTATGCAAATTCCGGGAGACTGTCTTTGTGGGGGGATTGACAGTTAAGGCGGGTGGGGGAGTCACGTCAACATCTCCCCTCCCATTCACCTCATTTCGCTCTGAGCTGAGCTCGCAGCTAACGCAGTCTTATGGAACCAACTTTGTGGCGCTGCCACCAAATACTCACAGAAAAATCCACAAGTTAATACACACACTGTCTCAAGAGTTTCTCCACAGTCTGAATCCTCCAGGCACTACTTACGAAAAGGTTACATTGACAATGCGTGTTACGTTATTTTTAAAATGTTTCCTTTTCTTAGCACAAGCACAGCTGGGAAGCTTCGATGCATGTGCTCCATAACGCGTTAAAAAATAACGCATTTAATCACACTACGCATTCCAAACAAAGGGGAACTTCTCTCAATGCATGATTTCCTGGTACAACGATTACATTGATCAGCGCTTCCCGATTCATTTTACCCTCCCACCCCTTGGTTTGAGAAGAAGTATGAAAAAATATGAGGTTAACGCAGAAAAGCAGATCACCAATTGAAGCTTTATGAATAATGGATACTTTATTCGCCATCAATAATTGTTTTGGTAAAGCCATACTCAGTGTAATCCCCCTTCCATTTTATAATTTTTCCACGACTAGCCATGATTAAATGAAGGTAAAAAGTAAGAGCTAGCGAGGGTGACCTATTCAGGCCGGCAGGCGACAGCTCAATAGCTCGAATTTGGATATAAGTAGTGTGGAGCCAACCCAGACACAGACAGGCGGACATGTTGTTTCTCAACCACCACTTGTTTATTTACAATTTTTACAGTCACACAGACCCAAATAATGGTCACTAAGACCCAAGTTAAGTACACTACACCCCAATACTCTCAGTCCTGGCCACAATGCCTCTCGGCCGCCTCCACACCTCCTCTGTGCCCGTCCTGCCTCCTCCCGACTCCAGCCCTGAATGAATGGAGGCGCCCCTTATGCAGTCCCAGGTGAGCCCCAGGTGTTCCCAACATTCTCCCTTGGCCACACCGAAGCGTGGAAGTGCCGGCTGTCCTCCCGGCAGCTCTCCGGGTGCCGTCCTAAATCTTCCCCCAGCACTTCCTGGTGTGGCGGAAGTGCTGGGGTAACAGGTCCCCAAGACATTGGGGTGCCTCCTGGCGGTGACCACGGGCCCCTACAGGGTGGAGCTTCCATGCCCTGTACCCGTGGCCCCCAGAGCAACCAGGAAGGCGCCCCACGTGATCCAGGGTAGGCTTTGACCCTCTTCCAGTCCCTCACGGCGTCCCGGCCGGGTCGGTGCCCCTGGCCTCCCTGACAGTAGGTTCTATGTAGTCAGCCAGAAATATCTTTGGTAGAAATGGAAGTCTTTAAATTTCTATGGTGAAGAAAAATTTATGCAATGATGTCTAAATTTCACTTACATTCCTATTAAACATATTTCTGTTGACTAAATAAAAATTACTTATATTTAAAATTTAAATAGAACTTGAACAGATACGATAGTTCATAATACCCGCAGCACTAAGTGCGTAAGAGCAGCAGTCATCCGTTTTAACAAGCAGCGTATTGAACTGATACAAAATAGCCTGCCCATTTAATTATTTAGGAATGGATAGATAAATTAACATTTTGTACAAATAATGCTTTTAATTTTTTCTTCCTCGATGGATTCTGGCACCCCAGCAACAGCTGCTCGCACCCCAAAGTAGATATAGATATAGATATACATAGATAGATAGATAGATAGATAGATAGATAAATACATATATATATAGATAGATATATAGATAGAGATATATATATGTATTTGTGTATCTATATATAGTAGACATGCATGTGTGTATATATATATATATATATATATATATATATATATATATATATATATATATATATATATATATAAACTGCTCAAAAAAATTAAAGGAACACTTTAAAAACACATCAGATCTCAATGGGAAAAAGAAATCCTCCTGGATATCTATACTGATATAGACTGGGTAATGTGTTAGGAACGAAAGGATGCCACATCGTTTGATGGAAATGAAAATGATCAACCTACAGAGCCCTGAACTCAAAGACGCCCCAAAAATCAGAGTGAAAAATTATGTGGCAGGCTAGTCCATTTTGCCAAAATTTAATTGCAGCAACTCAAAATTGTACGCAGCACTTTGTATGGCCCCTGTGTTCTTGTATACATGCCTGTACAAACATCGGTGCATGCTTCTAATGAGATGACAGATGGTGTTGTGGGGGATCTCCTCCCAGATCTGGACCAGGGCATCACTGAGCTCCTGGACAGTCTGAGGTGCAACCTGGTGGCATTGGATGGACCAAAACATAATGTCCCAGAGGTGTTCTATTGGATTTAGGTCAGGAAAGTGTGGTGGCCAGTCAATGGTATCAATTCCTTCATCCTCCAGGAACTGCCTGCATACTCTCACCACATGAGGCCAGGAATTGTCGGCACCAGGAGCCACTGTACCAGCATAGGGTCTGACAATGGGTCCAAGGATTTCATCCTGATACCTAATGGCAGCCAAGGTGCCTTTGTCAAGCCTGTAGCGGTCTGTGTGACCCTCCATGGATATGCCTCCCCAGACAATCATTAACCCACCACCAAACTGCTCATGCTGAATGATGTTACAGGCAGCATAATGTTCTACATGGCTTCTCCAGACCCTTTCACTTCTGTCACATGCTCAGGATGAACCTGCTCTCATCTGTAAAGCACAGGGCACCAGTGGTGCATCTGCCAATTCTAGTATTCTATGGTGAATGCCAATCGAGCTGCATGCTGCTGGGCAGTGAGCTCAGGGCCCATTAGAGGACATAGGGCCCTTGGGTCACCCTCATGAAGTCTTCTGGTTGTTTGGTTCAGAGACATTCACACCAGTGGCCTGCTGGAGGTCATTTTGTAGGGCTCTGGCAGTGCTCATCCTGTTTCTCCTTGCCCAAAGGAGCAGATACTGGTCCTGCTGATGGGTTATGGACCTTCTATGGCCCTCTCCAGCTCTCCTAGAGTAACTGCTTGTCTCCTAGAATCTCCTCCATGCCCTCTAGACTGTGCAGGGAGACACAGCAAACCTTCTGGCAATGACACGTATTGATGTGCCATCCTGGAGAAGTTGGACTACCTGTGCAACCTCTGTAGGGTCCAGGTATCGCCTCATGCTACCAGTAGTGACACTGACTGTAGCCAAATGCAAAACTAGTGAAGAAACAGTCAGAAAAGATGAGGAGGAAAAATGTCAGTGGCCTCCACCTGTTAAACCATTCCTGTTTTGGGGGTCATCTCATTGTTGCCCTCTAGTGCATCTGTTGTTAATTTCATTAACACCACAGCAGCTGAAACTGATTAACAACCCTCTGCTACTTAACTGACCAGATTAATATCCCATAAGTTTCATTGCCTTTATGCTATACTCTGATTAAAAGTGTTCCTTTAATTCTTTTGAGCAGTATATATATATATATTGTCACCCACACGCGAGTAGGAGGCCGCGGATTGATTCGATAGCACCTGGGAAACCACTCGCCAGGGAATGGTGGGGTATTAACTTTCTCCCTCTGCTTCCTCATAGAAAGAAAGACCTTCCTGCACCATAGGCCTGGATTGACGCAGAAAAGCGATACTTCCGCCCTTCCTCCGCCATCTTGCCCTGGCGTCATCCTTCCCATCCTCCCTTGCGGTCCTTCCCAGCATTCCTCCACTTCCGGCTCCTCCCCAATAAAATGGCGCGGCGCCAGCAGTCGGCCGCGCGATATGAACTGTTTTGTTTATAATTTTGACCTGTTTTTGTGTGTACAATATACGGGGCGGAAACCCCAACCCTATTGCTGTCTCCTCGGTCCTTTACATCTGGCGTAGTCGGCAGGATATAGAGATCCCGGAATGCGGAGGGACAGGACCTCAACACGGTGCTGCAGGCGATGAATGACCAGCTCCAGGCGCTGCAGCTTGCGCAAGCTGCCACCACCGGGAGCTGGAGGCCACGAGGCCAGGTTAGTGGAAGCCCAGCGGGCGAGACCAGACCCGCCCAGGCAGCCGCCTCCTCCTATTAGTCCGATGGGCCCGCCGGAGGGCGTGCGCTACCTGGGCATGTTTGAGAGGGCGGCCACCGGAGCGAGTGGCAGCGGTCCAGTGGGCGTCCATCTTGGCGCCATACCTGAAGGACCAGCGCCATGGCCTATTATGACCTCCCTGAGGAGGAGGCGCTAATTACGACCTCCTCAAGCCCGAAATACTGGCCCGCTCGGCATTAGCCGGGCCAGCAGGCGTCGAATGGCGGAACTGGGTCTTTGACCCGAAAAGCCCTTCGCGCCCAGGCGTTGAGTTCTGGGGCAAGATGGGCGCTGGCTACGGCCAGAGGCCCGGCGGGCGGAAAGTGGTCGGCGGGTGGCCTGTGAAGGCCTGGTCAATCGATGCCCAGTTCCCTCGCCCAGCAGGTCGGGGACACGCCTATCAGAACATGTCGGGCCTCCTCGGCGTCCTGGAGCGTCAGTTGGCGGTCCTCCGACTTGGGGTCAGAAAAGCCTGCTCGCGGGAACCGGCAGGGACGGGCGGCCACCCCGAGCCCCTCGGCGCTGCAGAAGCGCCAGCCAGAGCCAGAGAGGCGGGTCCGCGCGCTGTTTCAAGTGTGGCGAGACCGGTCACCTGCTACCAAACTGCCCATCACATCGCCCGGAGCCTATGGACTGCAGCTGGACATCGCGGAGAGGTATTGTACCCGCCGCATCCCTTGGCGAGTCGAATCACGGGAGTGGTGTTGCTAAATGGGCACGCCGTGGTGGCTTTGTTTGATTCCGGCAGCAACATTACCATTGTTGCTCGCCGTTTTGTCTTACCGCAACAGTGGTTAAAACAGCATTTGTTGGTCACCTGTGTGCATGGGGGGACTAGGTCATATCGTTCCGCTCACTGCTATGTCACCTGGAAGGGGGAACCAATCAAATGGCGGTCGCTGTGTTACCTGACCCCCTTCCCAGTGATTTGGGACAAGACTGGTCTAAAAGAATCAGCGGTAAGCCATTCGCGCTCGGGGCCTCGTTGGATCTTGTTATGAGGGGAAAAGGCACCCCTCCGCGGCCTCCACGCCGTGCACAAGGGCAGGCCCTATGGGCGCTGGTGTCTCGGGGACCTTTCGTGGCTACGGACCTTGACCCGGAAGATTCCGCCGGAGAAGGGACTAGCCAGGGAACTCTTCCCGGGCCCAGGCCCCAAGACCCCCTCGGCGGCCTGGACCATCAATTTCGGTCCACGCCGGCCTCCTTTAAGAGGGAGCAGTGGAATGATGACTCCCTGCGCTTTGCCCGAATGCGTCGTTCTGCCTAACAGCTCAACAGCGGACGGATCCACACGCGGGAACCCTTCTTTGTCCTTGAGAATGATCTGTTGTACCGAAAGTGGCTACCCATGAGGCGAGGTCGCGGAAGTTGTTGCTAATTCAGCGTACCTTCCGGCGGGAGATATGCGAGTTGGCACATGCTCACCTCCTAGGCGCCCACCTCGGGGCCGAAAAAACACTGGAGAGGATTAAGCTCCGCTTTTACTGGCCTGGGATCAATGAGGAGGTCCGGCGGTTCTGTCAATCCTGTCCGGAGTGCCAGACCCGCCAGATTCCTAGGAGGGACCGTGCTCCTCTAGTCCCTATTCCCTCGTGGACATCCCTTTGAAAGGATAGGGGTCGATTTGGTGGGACCCTGGAGCCCTCAACCCGTGGCCACAAGTATATCCTAGTCATGGTGGACTATGCCACCCGGTACCCAGAGGCGGTTCCCCTGCGCCCGCTAATACTAAAAGCATCGCGACGGGAACTGGTTAATTTGTTTTCCAGCGGGGGCATACCCAAGGAGGTCCTCACGGACCAGGGTACGCCCTTCACTTCGGATACGTTCAAGGAGGTAGCCAAATTACTGCAGATAAAGCACCTGAAAGCGTCAGTCTATCACCCGCAAACTGGCGGGTTGGTGAGCGTTTAATCAGGCGCTTAAGCAGATGCTCCGCAAGGTAGTCAGCGGACGGCAGGAACTGGGACCAGCTCCTCCCGCTCGTGCTTTTGCCTACGGGAGGTACCCCAGGCCTCTACAGGCTTCTCCCCTTTGAATTACTATACGGGCGACAACCCCGGGAATCCTCGACATCCTAAAGAAGGCTGGGAGGCCGAGGCTCTTCCCTCCTCTAACATTTTAGATGCGTGCGCAACTGCGCGACCGACTCACAAAGATCAGGCCCCTCCTAAAAGAGCACGTGACTCGTGCGCAAGCAGCGCAGGCCGGTGTTACAACCGCAACTCCGTCCTCAGGGAGTTCCGCCGGGGACCGAGTTATGGTGCTCGCCCCGACCTCCCACTTTCGAAGCTGCTCGCTCACTGGCAAGGGCCTTACGAGGTTAAGGAGAGAAAGGACTCGTCGACTATTTGGTGAAACAGCCCAATGCGTCGACCGGTGAGAGGATCTATCATGTCAACCTGTTAAAGCCCTGAGAGATAGAGAGGAGCTCCCAGCTCCCATAGGTCACTCTCCCTTTTCGCAAGCACAACTGCCCTTAACCTCGGTGAAGAGCTGACCCCAAGCAGCGGCAGGAGTTAGCCCAAACACTCCGAGCCATCCCGAGGTAGTGAGCGAGTCACCCGGCGGACGCGCTGATTGAGCACGATATAGTCACGGGCCGGGGTAATCGTCCGGGAGAGGCCCTACCGACTCCGGAGGCAAAGCGCGCAGAGGTCGAACTGGAGGTGATGTTGGACATGGACATAATTGAAGAGAGCCATAGTCCCTGGTCCAGCCCTATTGTCCTCGTCTCCAAGCCAGGCGGCTCCTGGAGGTTCTGTAATGACTTTAGGCGTCTGAATCAGATCTCCAAGTTCGATGCCTACCCCATGCCCGCATTGGCGACCTCCTTGGCGGCTGGAGTGCGGCTCGATATCTGACTACCCTTGACATGACAAAGGGTATTGGCAAATTCCTTTAACGGCATCCGCAAAGGAGAAAACGGCCTTTAGCACCCCTAGCGGGCACTGGCAGTACAAGGTCCTCCCATTTGGGCTGCACGGGGCCCGGCGACCTTCCAGCGTCTGGTAGATAGAGTGCTGAAGCCCCACCAGTCCTATAGTGCCGCCTACCTGGATGGCGTTGTCATCTATTCCGGCACCTGGGAGGAGCATCTACTGCAGGTCGCAGCTGTCCTCCGAACACTGGCTAAAGCCGGCCTCCGCATAAACCCCGGAAGTGTTTTTGGATTAAAGGAGGCCAAATATTTAGGCTACCTCGTGGGACAAGGACAGGTGCGGCCACAGAGCTCCAAAGTTAAAGACATCTTAGAATGGCCCGTCCGTACCAAGAAACAGGTGCAGGCTTTCTTGGGGCTTGCAGAGTTACTACCGCCGGTTTGTTCCCGTTTCTCGAAGAGCAGCACCCTTGACTGACCTGACAAAAGGGCGCTCCCCTATACGTGGTGTGGACCGACAAAGCAGAACACGCGTTCAGTGACCTAAAGAAGGCCCTAACGTCGGCACCTGTGTTACGGACGCCCGATTTTGGGCTCCGTTTATTCTCCAGACCGGCGCGGACACAGGCCTGGGTGCCGTGCTGAGCCAAAGCGTCGATGGTGTCGAGCACCCTGTGATGTACCTTAGCGGAAACTGATGGACGGGGCCGGTGCGGCAGTGGAGAGGGAGGCCTTGGCCATTAAGTGGGCAGTGACCCACCTCCGTTACTACCTGCTGGGTCGCGTTCGCTCTGGTGACTGATCACGCTGCACTTCAGTGGATGTCCCTACACAAAGAGTGAATCAGCGGGTCACCAGGTGGTTCCTGGACTTACAGCCGTATAAGTTCACTGTCACTTATCGGCGGGCACCCTTCAGGCCAATGCCGATGCCCTCTCTCGTATTCCACGACCTCTCGGTTAGGTCCGCCCGACCTGGCGGTCCTGGGCTAAGGGGGATGGTCACGCACGCGCGAGTAGGAGGCAGCGGATTGATTCGATAGCACCTGGGAAACCATTCGCCGCCAGGAATGGTGGGGTATTAACTTTCTCCCTCTGCTTCCTCATAGAAAGAAAGACCTTCCTGCACCATAGGCCTGGATTGACCGCAGTGCGTACTTCCGCCCTTCCTCCGCCATCTTGCCCTGACGTCATCCTTCCCATCCTCCCTTGCGGTCCTTCCCAGCATTCCTCCACTTCGGCTCCTCCCCAATAAAATGGCGCGACGCCAGGAGTCGGCGTCGCGATTATGAACTGTTTTGTTTATAATTTTGACGGTTTTTTGTGTACAATATACGGGGCGGAAACCCCAACCCTTATTGCTGTCTCCTCGGTCCTTCACAATATATATATATATATATATATATATATATATATATATATATATATATATATATATATTAAAAGAGCGAATCAGGACACAACATAAAGGTTTGGGGTTTTCCCGTATACTGTACAATTCTCCACAGTACAAAACAAAATGGTCAAAATACATAAACAAAAATCTCTGTGTATGCTCGACATCGATTCATGGCGTCAGCGGTCATTTTATGAAGGAGGAGCCGGAAGTGGAGGAATGCTGGGAAGGAACCGTGAGGGAAGATGGGATCGATGACGTCAGGAAAATGGAGGAGGAAGAGGCGGTATAAGAGTGCGGCAAACCCGCTTATGGTGGCGGAGCCCTTTTTCTGTAAGAAAGCAAAGGAAAAGGTTAGTACCCGCCATTCCCTGCCGGGCGAAATGACAATATATATATATTTATATATATGCCAGCAACACTCATGACAATGACAAAACAATTACATTGTCAATCATGTTACGTTATTATTAAAATGTTTCCTTTTCTTTTTCATTACTTCTTTAACACACTACTTCTCCGCTGCAAAGCGCGGGTATTTTGCTAGTTTAAATCAATAAAATCCAAAAAAAATACAATACCACGACTCCTCTCAAGGCACCCTGTCATATGCTTTCTCCAGGTCCACAAAGATGTAATTCAACACCTTCTGGCCTTCTCTATGCTTCTCCATCAACACTCTCAGAGCAAACATTGCATCTGTTGTGCTCTTTCTTTGCATGAAACCATACTGCTGCTCACTAATCATCACCTACCTTCTTAACTTAGTTTCCAATACTCTTTCCCATAACTGCATGCTGTCGCTCATCTGTTTTATCCCCCTATAGTTACTACAGCTCAGCACATCCCCCTTATTCTTACAAATCGGTATCGGAACACTTCTTCTCTGCTCCTCTGACATCCTCTCACTTTCCAAAGTTCCATTAAACAATCAGGTTAAAAACTCCACTGCCATCTCTCCTAAACACCTCCATGTTTCCATTGGTATGTCATCTGGAACAACGGCTATTTCATTATTCATCCTGTTCATAGCTGTCCTTACATCCTCCTTGCTTATCCATTGCACTTATTGATTCACTATCTCCACATCATCCAATCTTCTGTCTCTCATTCTCTTTATTCATCGGCCTCTCAAAGTACTCTTTCCATCTCCTCACACACACTCCTCTCTTGTGAGTATGTTTCCATCTTCATCCTTTATGATCCTAACCTACTGCACATCTTTCCCAGCTTGATCCATCTGTCTAGCCAATCAGAACAGGTCCTTAGTATCCAACCTCTCATACAACTCATCGTACGCCTTTTCTTTAGCCTTTGCCACCTTTCTCTTCATCTTGCTCCTTATCTCCTTGTACTCCTGTCTACTTTAAGTATTTCTCTGACTATCCCATTTCTTGTTTGCCATCCTCTTCCTCTGTATTCTCTCCTGTACTTCCCCATTCCACCAGCAGGTTTCCTTTTCCTCCTTCTTTTGTCTAGATGACACACCAAGCACCCTTCTTGCCGTCACCCCTTACTACTTCTGCTGCAGTTGCCCAACTATCTGGTAACTCTTCATTGCCACCCAGTGCCTGTCTTATTCACTCCCTAAACTCAACCTTGCAGTCTTCCTTTTCAACTTCCACCATTTGATCCTTGGCTCTGCCCTCATTCTCCTTCTATCCTTGATCTACAATGTCAGCCTACAGACTACAATCCTGTGCTGCCAAACTACACTTTCCCCTGCCACCACTTTGCAGTCTTTAGTCTCCTTCAGATTGACCCTCCTGCATAAGATATAATCTACCTGTGTGCATCTTCCTTTACTCTTGTACGTCACCCTATGTTCCTCCTTCTTCTTAAAATATGTATTCACCACAGCCATGCCTATCCTTTTTGTAAATTACACTTTCATCTGACCTTCTTCATTCCTCTCCTTGACACCATACCTACCCATCACCTCCTCGTCTCCACTGTTCCCTTCACCAACATGCCCATTGAAATCGGCTCTAATTACCACTTTCTGTCCCTTGGGTACACTGTTCATCACTTCATCCAACTCACTCCAAAAATCTTCTTCGCATCCATCACACCCATCTTGGGGCATATGCACTAACAACATTCATCATCACACCTCCAATTTCCAGCTTCATAATCATTATTCTGTCTGTCTTTTCACTACCAAAATACTGTTGACATACTGTTCCTTCAGAATAACCCCTACCCCATTTCTCCTCCCATCCACACTATAATAGAACAATTTGAATCCACCTCCGATTCACGTGGCCTTACTCCCTTACATTTAGTCTCTAGTACGTATAATATATCAACCTTCCTTCTCTCCATCATATCGGCTAACTCCCTCCCTTACCAGTCATATTGCAAAATTCAAAGTTCCTACCCTCAGTTTTACTGTCTTCACCTTCCTCCTCTCCTCTTTCCCTGGACACATCCCCAACCCACCCCACCCCACCCCACTCCCTCCTTCTTCTACCAACAATAGCCCAATTTCCACCAGCACCCTGTTGGCTTACAGTACTGGTGGTGGCCATTGTTAACCCGGGACTCGAACAATCCGGTATGGAAATCTGTATTGTTATCTGCATGTTGATGTTATTAACTTGATGTTATTATAGAAGAATTAATTGGATAGGCCTGGTGAGCTGCAGCCTTTGTTGGACTGAATAGTCTTCCCTTGTATAAATATTTGTAATATTCTTGTGTTCTAATGTTAGAAAAAGTTTTTTAAAATTAATTACTACACCTGCACATGTAACTGTAAAAGGTTGTCAGTTGTTGTATTGTCTGCCTTTAATTGTCTAGTGTGTGAAACCTTATCCTGTAGTTATTTTTGTAACAAAGGTGCCATTTTTTTGGTCTCCTTGTTATTTATAGTTGCCAAATGCTGTCATGAAAACTCCTTGCTACCACACAAACTCATTGAAAAATAACCATGCTATTAGTGCTAGATGATCAAAATGCAATTTATTCCTATAAAGAAACAAAATCATAAATAACACTGTAAACGGAAATGTCCCACAATTTAAAATGCAAGCACAGTGGCTTGGTAAACATACAGAAGTTTAAAAGTGACAACAAATGAAATTAACATTCTTATGGTTAGGGCTAAGGGGCCAAGATGATGATAGGCTAATTATTCTCTAAAGTGAATTGATTTGAAAGTAGCATGGTAAAAATATTCACTATAAAAGTGCAATATAAAGAAAATAACTGGACAAATATCTGTTAATAAATATGTGCATTAATTCCAGTTTTCTGCGAAGTATGTGGTGTTCAAGTTAATGTACTATGTATAAAATGTAGACAAACATCATGGTCAATGAAATAGTCATACTATATGTTATTATTCCATCGTGTTGAGACTATACTTTAGGTTTTCAGTAAAGCTGAGTATTTTGTTTTTCAATTTAAATTAACTCATCATTATTTTTATTGACTTGATTCCCTTAATGAACAGCCATATCGAACACATTTACTTTTGATTTATTTAGTTGGTACTGTAGTGGTAGGGTGTGTTACCATGTTAGTCATTATGGATACAATGAGAAGTAAAGCAAAATGACACCTTTTATTGACTAACTGGACAGATTATAATATGTAAGTTTCTGAGGCAACTCAGACCCCTTTTTCAGGTAATTTGTAATCAACTACGTTACAAACTGTCTGAAGAAGAGGTGTCAGTTGCCTTGAAAGCTTCTATATTGTAATCAGCTCACTTATCTAATAAAAAGTATAATTTTGCTTGATTTCTCATTTAATTGGTGCTTTAATCCAGTGTAACTTTTAAATGAGATACATGCCTAGTAAAATTATATCATTGTTTTCAAATAGAACAGTAAATGTTTGAGTGAGTTGCACAGGGTCAGATAGGGAGTCAGTGGTCAACCGTGAACCAGCAGCCTTGTTTTTTTGTTTTTTATAGCAGTCACAATACATGTAATGCAGTGCAAATGGAAAACCTGGAATATGCTGTATTATACACATCATTTCTGAGAATCCTTTTAAATGAGTGTATGGAAGACTACATCAAAGAAGGAATTTAATGGTATACAGTTCATGTCAGTAAAAATAATGGAAATATTCCATCTGCTGTAAGTAGCTGGCTTTAGAGTTACTGTATAACGATCCTCAGTTTATTGGTGCTTTTATTACTTTTTTACTTATTTTATTATGCCGACACTGAACAAACTCCATCTCCAGGACATAACAAATCTGGTCATGCATCAAAATTATATTAACACATTTGAAATCTAACCTAAGTTCCTCTAAGTGCAATTGCTGAGAGCAATTTTAGACTACTTTCTCTGAAAAGATAACCAGAAGCCCATATGTGAATGAAGGCATTGCTGGCAAAGAAATCCTGTCATTAAGACAATATACAGTATCTGTTGTATCCATAGTCAAATTAAAAATATTGGCATTGCTGATTTTCATCCATCCATTATCCAACCCGCTATATCCCAACTACAGGGTCGCAGAGCCTATCCCAGCCAACACAGGGCACAAGGCAGGAAACAAACCCCGGGCAGGGCGCACGCACACACACACACACACACACACACACACACACACACACAAGCACACACTAGAAACAATTTAAAATCGCCAATGCACCTAACCTGCATGTCTTTGGCACACTGAAGGTAGTGTCACCTTCATGGACCCAGTTTGAAGTATTATGTGTTTTGTGACACGGTCCATTACATTGCAGGAAGTATCTGTTTGAAAAGGGGTAGTCTGTGGCCATAAAGGTATGTGTATGGTGAACAACAATATTTAAGTAAGTTTAATTGGTAGGTAGAATGCCCAGAGGGGTCCTGTGGCCTGGAACCCCTGCATATTTAATATTTTTTCTCCAGCTGTCTGGAGTTTTTTTTCTGTTTTCTGTCCACCCTGCCATCAGACCTTACTCCTTTTCTATGTTAACTAATGTTGTCTTATTTTAATTTCTTATTTTGTCTTTTATTTTTCTTTTCTTCAATATGTAAAGCACTTTGAGCTACTTTTTGTATGAAAATGTGCTATATAAATAAATGTTGTTGTAGTTTGGTATTAAGAAGTATTAAGAGGCCTAATATGCACAAAGATAAGATTTTGCACTGTTACACTATCACGTTCAGGCTGTACTAGAAGGATGGATTTATGTGGTCATGCTGTTTATTCCAAACTCTTACCCAACGATCTGCAGGCCGCAGCAAAAATTGAGGCGATATGTTTCAAATTTTCAGTTGTCCTTCTTGATCCTAGCTGAGATGACTGTAACCCAGCATGATCTTCTACGGCTGTTGTCCATCCACTTCAGTTTTCAGCTTGTGTATTTATAGCTGCACTTCTGCTTCACTATTATTGGAAACAGCAGTTACTTGAGTATCCATGGACTTTCTGTTTGAATCAATTTCCTACAGAACTGACACTCACTGTACAATTTTTGTTTATTATGACATTCTCCATAAAATCTACAGTTTGAAAAATCAAGTAAGAATAGAAAGACAAAGTGTCATTGCCCTCTTTTTTTTGTGCTCAGCACATGTGACTTACAACTGCAAACCTGAGCTGCAGCTCTGCACCCTTCACTGACACTTAACTCTTAACTTTAATTAAAATGCAAGTTCTCTGTGGGGCACCTATACTAGGCTTCTCTTGGAGTGCTGCAGTTTAGTCTCTGATTGATAAGACCATATCAATCATAATCAAATAACACTGGTGCTTGTATAACCAGTATCAGAGATATCTTACACCATTTGGTTAAAGAAAGACAAACCATGTTTGGCCTCATTTCTTGTGCTCTAGAGAAAGCAGGTCCTGAAGAAATCAGGAGAAAGCATTGACTTCGTCCCTTGAAACAACACAAACCAAAACAGTAAGTACACTGTCTCTTTACACTTTGGTTCTGACAGCTTCATAGTTATTGTAATGTAAAGTATGTATTTTGGGTTATTGTTATTACACTAATAGAAAGTAATAACCTGTGTTAGATAGATAGATAGATAGATAGATAGATAGATAGATAGATAGATAGATAGATAGATAGATAGATAGATAGATAATAACTTGAAAGATTGATTTGCATACCTCGATCATTGACATTCTTATAGACACAATTACACACTGCCATTTGATTTCTCTACAATGTGTATTAACACATTATCCATCAAGGATCTTTTATTTTAATTCCAACATTCATAAGCAGAAGTGAAATTCAGTATTCAGGACCTAGCAATTAAATAGTGGCCATGACACCATAAAAAAAATCATAATAAAAAAGTAGCCCATAAATAGCCCTTTAAACCCTAAAGCTTTGTGATGAAGGTAACACAGATAAACACAATAACACAGAACAAAATAACATTTTAACACAAGTTAAGTAAGATAACTATCACTAAAAGAAATATTATTGCAGTATGCCCTACAATTAACAGCAAGTAAAAAACGTAGCAGCAAATGGTTTAGTGCATGAGACTACTGAAACAAATAAAAACTGTTGGTATAAGTCAAACAGAGTTTACAGTCAGATTTAGTGACCTCAACCTGATATTGATAGCATATAAGTTGCACAATCTCCTGCCTGATGGAAGACGGGCAAACAGTCCATGTACAAGATGAATGACAGCTTCCATAATGGAAGAGGTTTTAATTTTGTACCTGCTGGTGTACATGTCCTTGATAGTGGGCTGGCTGCTGCCGATGAGCCACTGAAGAATTAACTCCCCATTGCAGTACTCTCCTGCCTGCTGTACCACACCGTAATACAGGAGATTAGGATGCTCTCTACCACATATTTGTAAAAGGTCAGTATAGAGGGGCACAGACCAGCCCATTTTACCCTCCTCAAGAAGAAGAGGCAATGGTGGACTTTCTTTACCAGACAGGCCGTATTGTAGCTCCAAGAGAGGTCATTTGTAATATGCACTCCAGGTATTTGAAGCAGATGACAATTTCAACCTCTTCTCCATTGATCATCATGTCTGTATTTTTATACATGGACATTCAATAGTATCTGAAAGGTGACTTAATGACTAGTTTGCAGGCATATTTCTCTGCTGTTATATATTTGACTACATTCATTTTACCTTGCTGGCTCCTAAAGAACAACTGCAAACAGAAGAATACTATTATTTAAACTCATCTGTCCAACAATATTTCCATTAAATTGTCTAAATCTATTAGTAGCATGGCTGCCCAGAAAAGATTTACATGTGAGACAGTTATTTTTAAAAGGTCTCTTCCATGGTCAATGTATGGCAACGTTTCAGAATCCTGCTAAAATATTTAGTAGGATTTTCTTCTGAGGATTGCTGCACAGCACTTGTGTATTTATGATGCTCTGTTTCCCTCTCCTGGATATAAAAATAATGCAATGCATCAAATTATTGAGTTAGTAACTTAATGACAGGGCATTTCTCTTTTTTAGATGATTGAATCAAATAACGTATATCTGTTTTCTTAAGTTTGACTTTTCTATTATAATGTATAATACACATTGGGGAGAGATGATGTTACTGCCCTGCTGTTGGGTGCAATAATATTTACCGGTTCTTGCGTGACAATTAACATACAAATTAAGGAAAACAAAATGGAAAAATTGCTTAATGCCAGGTATTGTTTTTGTGGGTGAGGCTCTGGCTTGGTATAAACCTGTGTTGGAAAAGTGAGCACGGGAAATGAATAAAGGATGAAAGAAAAAAGTTTTTTTAAATCTTATGAAACGTGCAGCCTGGATGTGTATGTATGATGCTTTACATAGCATGGCAGCAATAAAATACATGTGGGAGAGAGCATGTTCCTTCAGACAGTGAACTACACAAAATCATTACTGGATTTTCAATAAAAGAAAACAAGAAATATGCAAGAAATATGGGCTTAGGGAACACTAACTCTTTATTTGAATTAACAAGAGGAAGTATCTAAAAAAGCAGCCATTCAGTGTAAATTTCCTTGCATCATTACAGTGACATACTTATCACAAAAATTCTACAGAAAAACTGGTAAAAGCTAAAGATTAATGCTCAGGGGCAGCTGAAAATCAAATTAATAAATGGAGAGGTTGTGACAAGAGAAGGCTTTGAAAGGCATTTCTGCAGGACATATCACGAAGAAATTTGTCCTTTGTAGGACATGTTATGAGAGGAGAACTGATACTAAACTTATTGGAAAGAAGAATTAATAAACAAAAGGGAAGGAGATGGCCAAGAAGGTGCTGGACCAAAAAAAAATCCCAGAAGGATGATGATCAACCCTCTCATATGGGAGAACACCTGATAAATGTGATTGTGTGCACTGCTGCCTCACCGCTCCAGAGACATGGGTTTAGCTTTCTGCAAAACACAGGAGTTTAAACAACAGGCCGAACAAATTCATTTCGGGGCAGATGGGAAAATTTCATATTACCTGGAATGGCCAAACACATTCAAATTAAAAGACTGGCCACATATACTAACAGTTCTTTACAAACGTGATATGCAGACGGGCTTCTCTGGATATTCAGCATGTTGGTCCTTGAAGAAGATGGGCTACAACTGCAGATGGCAGGTATACCTGTCAGGTATAAACAGGAAGATTAGGCTACAGTGATCATGTATTCATCTAAATTGGAAGAACGAAAAGTGGAAAATGTCCAATCTAACAAATGTTGAGTTCTGCTGCAGCATGCAGATGGTGGTCAAAATGTGGAGTAAACAGCATGCACTCATCTTGCCTTGTGTCCATGGTACAGGGTTGTGATCGTAGTGTAATGGAAGTGTGGAATATTTTCTTGTTACACATTAGGTTAGTCATCTATGCCACAGGATTTCTAAGCATTTTTGGGTGACTGCCAAAGTGATTTTAGTTCACTCAAAATGCTGGCACATTCCCCAGATATCAATCAAATGGAAGGCCTTTGGATTGAGGTGGAGTGAGAAGTTCAAAGCACAAATTTATATCTGAATAATCTGCAAAACTGCCTGAAGTTACTGAGTCAACAAGGACCAAATCCATAATAAATGTTTCCAAATCCTTGTTGAATCCATATTTCAAGGAATTCACGCTGTCCTGAAATCCAGAGGAGGTTCTACCTGGCATTGTACAGGTGGACTTTCTAAAGAGACCACTAAGTGCCTATACAATGTGCAAACTAATTTTGTTTCTTAAAGTATTTATCATGGTTCTCATTAAGCCTAAATTTAATTGATTTAATAAACCTGGAGCAGTGTTAACATTTTTTAAATAATGAGATAAAGCATTGTCACTGATGTCTAATCACTCAGTTCACTTGATATTTCTCTAAGACCTACATAGAAATGTGACCAGATTCTAAATCAAAAATACACAAATGCTTTCTCTTTAAATTGTTGTTATCTCTTAATCATGTTTTCATTTAGGAAAGCACTTGTTGATGGTTTTCTCTGTGAAAAGTGCTCTGTAAAATAAAAAATAATTTGAACAAGCTCCAGAAGTCAAGCCTGTGAATGCACATGATGGCTCAGGTGCCTTCCGTTTTCAATGTATGTTAATGGGCAACTTTAAATGGGACCACTGTGCATGGGTATGGGTGTGTGTGCAAGTATGCCCTTGTGATGGACTGGCACCCTGATACCCCAATGGCCTATTAAAAGCAAATTGTTAAGCTAATTGGACTGATAGCCAACAAATCTAGCAGGATGAACTGATATCAGTTTATCATATTTGTCTGTCTGTGTCCTTAAGGTTAGTGTATATCACAAAAATATAATCGGCTTAGAAGCATCATCCATCCATCCATCCATCCATTTTCTAACCCGCTGAATCCGAATACAGGGTCACGGGGTCTGCTGGAGCCAATCCCAGCCAACACAGGGCACAAGGCAGGAACCAATCCAGGGCAGGGTGCCAACCCACCGCAGGACACACACAAACACACCCACACACCAAGCACACACTAGGGCCAATTTAGAATCGCCAATCCACCTAACCTGCATGTCCTAGTCATTACTTTTTTTCGTAGGCCATATTTTCATTTATCAAGAAATCTATTACAAAACAAACCACTACAGTGGGAAGAAAGAGGGCTTTGTCTGAGTAACCATTTCTCAGTGATATATGACATTGCAAACATGCAGTAACACTTTGGCCTGTCTCCAAAGAGGTGACAGTAGTTTGTCCAGAGTATTCTTTGTTTGCAGTCAGAATTGTCAGACACTTATTCACTCACAGGTCAAACAAAAGCTTGGCAAGGTGCATTTCTATCTCTTAATCTTCAAAATTAAACTTTAAAGTCTCCAAAATCTGTAACATATATATTTGGAGTAGGATGTTCTTTTGTTTGTGCCATGTGATGGAGAAGTCAGAGTGTTATGTTGGGTGGAAGGTTCGATGCAACTTATCTAACTTCTGTCACCTAAAAGGGCCTAATGAGGGAGTCTGAGGGTACTGCAAAATTTATTGAACATGGATAGTTCAATAGAATCTGGCCATTTAAGTGAAATATGGGAAAAGGTCCAGGATCTAATATATCCAAGAACCTCAAAGAGGTACACTACTAAGGGGGTCAGCTTGAAATGGAGTGTTACCCATTACAGCAGAAGTTCCACAGGAATGGTTGCATAAAATCATGTTTATCCACAGATATGAGAGCTTAAACTTGTGATAATCGTATGATGTGGACAACAATGGCTCTTTGGTAGGTTGGTTGACTATTATTAGAATAAATATTCAGATGTTCAAATTACCATGAACTAGCCATTGGCATTTCTACCCAAAACATGAAAATAAGCTTAAGATTACTGCAGAAAGGGGATCATAAAGTTAAGTTTTTGAACTCTCCTGTCTCAGTTATTGATACACTCAAGTTTAAATGACTTCCCATATTGGCTGAGTGCACTGAAATTCAACAACAACAACATTTATTTATATAGCACATTTTCATACAAACAGTAGCTCAAAGTGCTTTACATATTAAAGAATAGAAAAATGAAAGACACAATTATAAAACAAAATAAATCAACATTAATTAACATCGAATAAGAGTAAGGTTCAATGGCCAGGGGGGACAGAAAAAACAAAAAAAACTCCAGACGGCTGGAGAAAAAATAAAATCTGTAGGGATTCCAGACCATGAGACCGCCCAGTCCCCTCTGGGCATTCTACCTAACATAAATGAAACAGTCCTCTTTGGATTTAGGATTCTCACGGAAGGGCTTGATGATGATGATGGTCACGTAGACTTCTGCCTTTTAATCCGTCCATCATTGTTAGAGCATCATGAAGCTTTGAGTAGGTGGTGGTGGCTATGGTAGGAAAAAGAAACAGAAAGAGAGTAGGGGTCAGTACCGATTTTAGAGCCACCATGAATAGTTGTTTTGAGGAAATTGAACATATAGAGTATCAGGATTAAGTTAAATTAAGATTAAAATGAAGTTATAAAAAGGCCATGTTAAAGTAATGTGTTTTCAGCAGTGTTTTAAAGTGCTCTACTGTATCAGCCTGGTGAATTCCTATTGGCAGGCTATTCCAGATTTTAGGTGCATACCAGCAGAAGGCCGCCTCACCACTTCTTTTAAGTTTTGTTCTTGGAATTCTAAGGAGACACTAATTTGAGGATCTGAGGTTACGATTTGGAATATAAGGTGTCAGACATTCCGATATATAAGATGGGGCGAGATTATTTAAGGCTTTATAAACCATAAGCAGAATTTTAAAGTCAATCCTGAATGACACAGGTAACCAGTGTAGTGACATTAAAACTGGAGAAATGTGTTTGGATTTTATTTTCCCAGTTAGGATTCTAGCAGCTGCATTCTGCACTAGTTGCAAACGATTTATATCTTTTTTGGGTAGTCCTGAGAGGAGTGCGTTACAGTAATCTAGTCGACTGAAAACAAATGAGTGAACTAATTTCTCAGCATCTTTCAATGATATAAGAGGTCTAACTTTACTTATGTTTCTTAAGTGAAAAAATGCTGTCCTAATGATCTGATTAATATGTGATTTAAAATTCAGATTACAGTCAACAATCACCCCTAAGCTTTTTACCTCCGTCTTGACTTTTAATCCTAATGTATCCAGTTTATTTCTAATAGCCTCATTGTATCCATTATTGCTGATCACTAAAATTTCAGTTTTCTCTTTATTTAACTTGAGAAAATTACTATTCATCCATTCTGAGATACAAGTCAGACATTCTGTTAGTGAATCAATAGAATCAGGGTCATCAGGAGCTATTGATAAGTACAGCTGTGTGTCATCACAATTCACAATTCTTACTTGTTCATTATGTTTGACCAACATGCAACACACAATATGTCACCACTCCCCAGTTTCATGATCAGCAAGCATTATTAGTCAAACATTGACCTTACTTTGAAACTTTTATAAATCATTCCAAAGATCCAAAGTGAGTCACTCCCTAGTGCTCTGATTATGACATTTTGACATGTCTCATATATTTAATTCATATCATTTGGCAAAGAAGTTTAATCAGTAATACTTGTTTTTCTTATAGTTACTCTTTAAGAAATAACAAAAGAAAAAAGATACCAGCCATTTGTGTGTGATTGGTTTCAGTTCAGGGTTAGGAGATACAAGCATAAAGAAGAATCCAACCCTGAAAAAGGTGGCGGTCCGTGAAATCATACAATAATTTACATCTGGTTGATTTAGAGTCACCAGTTAACCTAACACTCACAACTTTGTATAATGGAAGGAAACAAAAAAACCTACATATGCAATGCAAACTCCATGCAGACCATGACACACTTGGATTTCAAACGTAGTCCCCTGGAGCTGTTGGGTGACAGTGCTAAACATAGAGTTACCATTCTGCCCCTCTATTCTGTGCACCATTAAATTATTGAAGAATGTCCATGTATTTAAAACACTGTGGTTGCTGGGAATTGCAGAGATCTAGTAATTAGAGTCCATCTAATTCAAGTATAGCGGCATTTTGAAGGCAAGAGTGGAGCTGTGGGATTCTATTAAAGCAGCATCAAATACAAGGAAGGAATTAGGACTGGTGTGGGAACTGCAGAATTGTGTCACGTGCATCCCCACACTTGCTTATTTTGGGTTAATATAAAAATAGAATACAGTACAATTTATTTTTGTATAGCCCAAAATCACACAAGAGGTTTTGCAATAGGCTTTAACAGCATCTGAATTTTGACAGCCCCCCAGCATTGATTTTCTTAAGAAGACAAGGAAAAACTCCCAAAAAACCCTTGTAGGGAAAAAATGGAAGAAACCTTGAGAAAGGCAGTTCAAAGAGAAACCCCTTTCTAGTTAGGTTGGACGTGCAGTGGGTGTCAAAAAGAAGGGGATCTATACAATACAATACACAGTACAGAACACAAGTAATCTTCATAGCAATATAATAGTGCAATAGAATTATAACAAGTACAGAGCAGAATTCAACAGTAGATGAACATCCCTTCTCTATATAATGATGGAGTACTGTCAGCACATTTCTGTACATACTGGAATTGATTTGATAAATAAGAATTGAACTAAGCGAGTAGAGTGCCTGTAAGCCCAATGTCATTTTCTAGCATGTGCAGTAAAACTTGAATGGCAACTGCTGTCAAATGCTGCTCTTAAGTCTAACAACATAATTACAATGGAGTTTCCTTCATCAAAGGATATCAGAATGTCGTTTACAACACGCATTAGTGCTGTTTCTGTACTATGACCAGTGCGGAAACCAAACTGGAATTTCTCAGATAAACTGTGATGCATAAGCTGTGACTGAAGCTGATTGGCAACTACTTTTTCAAGTATTTTAGAAAGAAAGGGTACATTTGAAATGGGTCTGTAGTTATTAAGAATGTGTGGGTCTAGGTCTGACTTTTTAAGTAATGATTTGATGACTGACACTTTTAGTGCCTCAGGTACTGTGCCATGCAATAATTAACTATTAATCATATTAAGTGTAGGCGCTGCAAGAACATCCATTGCACTTTTTACTAGTTTTGTTGACACCGGGTCTAAGGAACAAGTAGTAGGTTTAATTTTAGAAATTAAAGTCAAGACTTCCTGAGATGTTACAGGATTAAAATTTCTAAAGTGTTAAGTCCAATATTAGAAAAGGTCTGCCAGGCTAGTTGTGGTTTGCACTGTGATGCTGAGATCTGGGATCTTATATTTTTAATTTTCTCATTAAAGAAGTTCATAAAGTCTGTACTGCTAATATCTGTTGGTATTTTGCAATGTAGATCTGAATTCCCATTTGTAAATTTAGCCACTGTTCTAAACAGTACCAAAATATTTTTATTATTGCTATTTATTATTTTAGAAAAGTAGTCTGAGCGAGCTTTAAAGAAAGCGTTTTTATATTTTTTAACACTCTTTATCCATGCAATTTGAGAGAAGTACAGTATATTGACCTAGTATGTACTGTATGTCTTTGCGATATGAGTGGAAAACCACAATGCTGCAGAAAACCCATACATACAAAATGAGAATGTACAAACTCCACAACTACTGGCTAGACCAGAATTTACATAAACCCAATCTTTGGATGTAGTGAGGCAGTCTTGTCTTCTACCATTCTAAAAGAAATTACTGTAAAATTTACCAGAATTAAAATTATGTTATAATTAGAACAGGTAGACACCCAATGCATAGAAAAATATGATTTAAAATTATTTTATTAAGAATACAATTGATGTGGTTCGCAGCTAAAGATGAGTGCTCAGGATTAATTTTGGATCAAATTAACTAAAGTAGAGCTAGTGAATAGAATAAGTGCTAAAATGCATTTCTGCAAGGACATAGTGAGAAGAAAAATATCCTTAGCAGTACCTGTTATAAGGGGGTCAGCAGAAGGTACCATACCAAATTTTAAAGAATTAATGGAGAAACTGAAAGAGGCTGAGGAGGTTGACAATATTGCAAAAAGTATGATTAGAACATTAGACCATTAAAACAATCCAGATGAGAGCAGGCATTTAAGCCCAACAAAGCTTGCGAGTCCTATCCACTTAATTCTTCTAAAGTAAGATGTTGAGTTTTGAAGGTCTTTAAAATTCTGCTGTCTACCACACTAATTGACAACTTATTCCATTTGACTATGGTTTTCTGCGTAAAGAAAACCTTCCTCATGAAAAACTTCCACCGGAAGTGAACACTGGCGTTTCTGTCTGCCGCTGGTCACCGGTGCTCTGTTTGTGTTTTTATCTAGTTATTTTTTACTTGTTTTTTGCCTTTTGCATCAGATCTTCCTCTGCCTTTGCATTACATTAAAAACTGATAACATACATTTGCATTCCTTTCCTCTTTCGGCCTTAACACAAGCCCTCGTAGAACTGTTCTCTGCTGGCTGCAATCTGTGCGGGTAAGTGGAAACTTTCTCACTGATTGCTAGCTCAAGTAACTAGCTTTGATGAATAGGTGGTAGAAACTGCTCCTTGTCAGTTACTGAGTACTTGTGGAAATCCCAGTGGTGATGGTCTACTGACTAACGTGTTATTTTAATTGGGCCGAGCAGATACACAAAGGGTACATTGTTTTGCTTCCAATCTGGAATTTCCTTGGGTGATTTCTGGAAATCTACTATAATAAACCTCAATTGGTTGTCATGGATTACTATCTCTACTTTGTTATCTAATGCAGTCACATCTACAAAACTAAAATACTCACCAGATGAATTGTACCAACCGAACAAACTATGAATTGCCTACTGATCTCCTGCTGCACCGTCTCCGGCGACCAAAGTACATTCACCAGGGGTCTCGTCATGCGTTTTGTCTCAGCAGGAGTAGCAGTGGGTCTATTCCTTCAATTTGGTCTGAAGGACGCTCTTGTCTACATATTTTTGAGCGACGTGTTGATCATAACATGCTGATTCCTCTGGTAAAATCACCAGAATATGCGTCCATAGACACTTTGAAGTTTGGATTATTTAATACTTGATCTGTTTCTAACAAGGCTCTGCTGATTGGTGATTTTTATTATAGACACTAAGATGGACTGTTTATGTCTTACGGAGACTTGACAGCAACCAGGTAATTATTTGTATCTAAATCAAGCGCACCCTGGAGGGTTTGTCTGCATCTCTAAATGCCGTTCTTCGAGGAAGGGAGGCAGTCTTGCAATAATTTACGCAAAGACATACAATTTTCACCGATACCTCTTCCATCGTATCCATCCTTTGAACTGTTTGCTGGCAAACTCAGATATTCACCTATTATAATTGCTGTTTTATATAGACCTCCAAAACCATCAAGTGTTTCTATTGCAGATTTTTTTTCTGTGTGCAATTTCTACTAATATTATCCTTATGGGTGATTTTAACATACACTTTGACACTTCAACTGATGCACTGACAAGTGATTTTAATTAAATCCTTGACTGTTTTAATTTAATTCAATATGTCAACTTTTCAACTCATAACAAGGATCATATTTTACACTTAGTTTGCTGCTCTGGTATCATACTTCACAATCTTGTTCCTACCGAATTACCCATCTCGGATCACAAAATGATTACATTTGATGTTAGCTTACCTCTCAGTAAAATTAAGTTTCAGCATATGATTTCATTTCATAATGTCAAGCTTGTAAACCCAGAGAGCCTTATAATTTTTTTGCAATTACAGCCTGTTTCTCCTTCTGCTACCACACCATCAGAATTAGTAGACTATTACAATGCTGCTCTGTCTTCTGCCTTCGATACACTAGCTACCTTAAAACACAGACTATTTAATTTATTACTCGCCCTGGTTTACATCTAAACTCCATCAGCTCAAAGCCTCGGGCCGACAGTTGGAGCACCTAGCTAAAAAAGATGGGTCTTGTTGTACATAAGGAAATGTATTAAGATCATATGTTAAAATACATAAAATATACTCTGCTGCTAAAATGTTATACTCTTCTAACATCTTCAATACAGGTTTAAAAATACTAGAGCTCTTTTTCTACAATGGCTAATTACACCACCAGAAAATGTCACTCACCATAACCTCTCTGTTAAATACTGCTGTATTTTCTTTGGATTTCTGCAACACTCTTCCTCTGTTTCTGCAGAAAATGACATACTTTCCACTATCACCCATATTCCCTTTACCAACCATTTTATTCTCAGATTTCAGTTTACCAGATGAAAATGATATCTAGGAGCTTATAACAAAATCTAATTCTTCCACGTGCCAATTAGATACAATACCTACAAGCTTTGTTATGTCTCATCTGTCACATATTTTCCCCATGATAACTACTATAGTTAACTATTCCCTTAATACAGGCAAGGTCCCCCTCTCGTTAAAAACCTGGTTTAGACCCTGATATCCTTAACAATTATCAGCCAATTTCAAATGTTCCATTCATATCTAAACTTCTTGAAAAGACAGTTGCCTCCCATCTCTGGGCCAATTTTTCAAAAAAAGAAACCTTTTCAAACAGTTTCAATCTGGGTTTCATCCTAAACACAGGACAGAAACTGCCCCGATCAAAATCACAAATGATCTTCTCCGAGCAGCTGACATGTGTCTTTTATCAGTTCTTGTACTTCTTGACCTTGGCTCTGAATTTGACACCATATCTCATCAGATACTTTTTGAAACGACGAGCTAGTATTGGAGTCTGTGGCCTTGTCCTCCAATGGTTTTCTTCCTACCTCACTGATAGGATGCAATTTGTTTGAAAGGGCTTTAAATCTGAGAATGCAGCCGTTACTCTGGGAGTTCTGCAGGGTTCTGTTTTGTGGCTGCTTCTTTTTCTCATTTACAGTATATCTTCCCATTAGGTAATATTTTTTGGCACCATTGTATTAAATTTCATTGCTACGCTGATGACGCACAGCTATATGTATCCGCTTACAACTTATTCAAAATTCTGCTGCTAGGATAATAACCTGTTCTAAATCCACTGAACATGTTACACCTGTTCTCTCCAAACTTCACTGGCTCCCTGTTAACTACTGAATACAATATAAAATACTGCTCTTAATATTTAAAGCTCTCCACAATTTTGCTCCTTCCTACCTCAGAAATCTCCTTCAGACATACACTCCCTCTTGCTCACTCAGATCCTCAATAATTATGCAGTTCTATTTACAGAGAAAAGGAGTGCCAACTAAAGGGTCTCCAAGGGAGCTGACACGTCTATTGAAATAATTATTGTACATAGTATTTGAACAAGATGGTAAAACGCTGCAGACTCATCCTGCTGCTGTCTATCTGTCAATCACAGTACTTCTAATAGCTAAAATCTGCTGTTTTAAGGTTTCATTTGGCTGACGAACTTTTGGAATCTGTTCCCTGATCTAAACCACCTAGACACAGAAAAGAGCTGAGAGTACTAAAAAAGACAAAAATCTTTTTGTGTTCTAGATATTCTTGTTCCGACAACGTGCTGGCTCCCTTTATTTGACAGCTGTTAGCCTGTATGAAATGAATAGCCTTGACAAACAGAAAAAAGGTTTGGGGCAGCTACCCGTATACTTGAGCCCTGGCTGCAAAGGCAAAATGGACTGCACAGATGTGTACAGGATTGAGTCCAACATAGAACTAAGGAAACCAAATTTTAAAAAGTTGAA
>NW_024378849.1:0-10592 GCF_016835505.1 Polypterus senegalus
AGTGTGTCAGGTCTCAGATAAAGAAGAAGGCGAGCTGTTTATTGATGCAGTAAGAAACGAATCGATGAATGAAACCTGTCATCTTTACAGCGATTGACAAACACGGAATGTAACTTGAACACAACACATCCTACAAATACGAACCTGATTGAAAGAAATAATGATAATCAAATCCTTGATGACAGCAACACTCAGTAACACTCACAAAACAAATACTGTATATTGACAGTCATGTTACGTTATTTTTAAAATGTTCCCTTTTCTTTTCTAGCTTTTTAACACACTACTTCTGCTGCGACACGGGTATATATATATGTATATATATATCCCGATCTACATACTCGAATAATGGATACTTTATTAGCCATCAATGATTGTTTTGGTAAAGCCATACTCAGTGTATTCATTAGATGAGCGGTAAAAAGTAAGAGCGAGGAGGATGACTTATTGAGGCATGCAGGCTGTAGTCTTGCGTCAACTCTATCTGAATTGCGATCACATTTGAAAAAATATATCTTTTCAAGTTCTATTTAGTCCATATGTGTCAAACTCAAGGGCGGGCCACATCCGGCCCGTGTAATTATATCCGGCCCGAGATCATTTTATATACTGTATTATTGTTATTAATGGCCGGGTATATGAAGGCTGGTAACACAATAAACTACAGATCCCATAATGCAGCGCTTCAGCTGCCTTGCGAACACTTACGCGTTAATCAAGTCTACCTTATGATGCTGCAAGTTATTGCGAAGCTAGCTCACACGATGCTGAAGAGAAAAGTTGATTCTGAAAATAGAGCCTTTAAAACCGATGGGAGGCTGAGTATATGTTTACTGAACCCGTGTGTCTCATTTGTGGAGCTAATGTGGCTGTAATTACAGAATTTAATCTAAGGCGGCACTATGAGACAAAACATCAGGGTAACCTGAAGACCTGAATGCAATGCAGAAGATACAGAAAGCAGAAGAATTAAATAAGAATCTGACACTTCAGCGGACGTTTTACCGTGCACAATCACAAAGTGATTTCAAGTGAAGCTGCTTTTATGGGAGACACAAATGCACCAGTGCAACTTGCCCCACTTTCCCTGTTGCCAAGTAATGTTAAACCAAGTCGTCACTACGGTGTTCCCAAATCGCACTTTGCTGATAAACTGGCGCACTGAGTTTGCACGGCGCTTTGGTGACTTTGAAGAACAAAAAGTCCGTCTACATGCGGCTCGAACCTTGTGCATGTTTGGTAGCACATATCTGTGTGAGAAGCTCTTCTCAGTGATAAAGACTAACAAAACAGCACACAGGAGTCGCCTCACTGATGAGCACCTGCAATCCATCCTGAGAATCTCCACAACACAGAACCTCACACCAAACAGAAACGAACCTGTTGCCAAAAAAAGATGCCAGGCGTCCAGCTCTAAAATGACATAAGAGCAAAGACAACTGAATGATTTGATTTGTTATTGCTGAAAGGAACACATTTTATTTATATTTCCAGGTTTTGTTATGCAGCATGTTCATATTTGAATTTGTATAATTTTGACAGGATATATTTTTATGGAGAGCAAAATCTTTTGGGATATTTAAAATCTAAGTTTATTTTTATATAAAATTACATAAGAGTAAAGAAATTTGAATGTTTGTTCTTTTAACGTTTACTTTATTTCTAACTTGTATAATTTAGACAGGATATATTTTTATGGAGAGCAAAATATTATAAGTTGTTTAAGGTTTGAGTTGATTTATTCAGGAATAATATTCCTGTCTGTTTTACCATTCCTACCAAAGATATTTCTGTCGACTAAATAAAAATTCCTTCTATTTAAAATTTAAATAGAACTTGAACAAATCTGATAGTTCATAATATCCACGCAGACTTACGCGTAAGGGGAGTTATCCGTTTTAACAAGCAGCGTATTGCACTGAAATAGAAATAGCTATGTGTGTGTGTATGTATATATATATATATATGTATATATGTGTTATATATGTGTGTGTGTGTATGTATGTGTGTATGTATATGTATGTGTATATATGTAGATATATATACAGTATATGTATGTATATATGTGTGTGTGTATATATGTGTATATGTATAGATATGTACTGTATATATATATGTTTATATATGTGTGTGTGTAAATATATATATATTTATATATATATATATATGTATTTGTGTAATATATATATATATATATATATATATATATATGACAACAACACTCATCACTCACAACAGTGACAAAACAATTACATTGACAATCATGTTACGTTATTTTCAAAATGTTTCCTTTTCTTTTTCATTGCTTCTTTAACACACTACTTCTCCGCTGCGAAGCGCGGGTATTTTGCTAGTATATATATATATATATATTGTGATCGTTGGCCCTGGCACAGACAGACGGACATCATATTTTCTCCACACACCATTTATTTATGTACACTATTTACAAGTTCGTACTCACGTGCACCCCCAGTGCCTTCTTGCACCGATTTCCCCAAAGTCCAGGCCCACAGTCTCTTGTGCCTTCCTGGCCGCCTCCAGTTCCTTCCTCTCGCTCAGTCCACTTCCTCCCGACTTCCACCAATTACTGGAGGGAGGCGGCCCCTTAAATAAGGCTCCCGGATGAGCCCCAGGTGTTTCCGGCATCTGCTCCTTAGCCACGTGTCGGCTGTCTTCCTGGCAGCTCTCCGGGCGCCACATAAAGTCTTCCCCCAGGCACTTCCTGGTGGGGCGGAAGTGCGGGCTCCCGAGATAGTTAGGCACTGGGGCGCCGCCTGGCGGTGGCCACGGGTCCCAACAGGGCTGGGCTTCCATGCCCTTTACCCGAGGCCCCCTGCCTAACCAGGACGGACGCCCCCACTCGGTCTGGAGGAGGCACTCGCCCTCCTCTGGTCCTCCAAAGCGTCCCGGCCGGGCTCCAGCCCCAGCCGAGGACCATACGGGATAAACCGGCATCGGGGCACCACCTGGCAGTGGCCACGGGCCCATACAGGGCTGGGCTTCCAAGCCCTTGACCCGTGGTCCCCAACAGAACCAGGACGGACGCCCCCTCGCGGTCTGGAGGAGGCACAAGCCCTCTTCTCATCCTCCTGAGCGTCCCGGCCGGGGACCACAGTGCCCCACCGCTAGCGAGGACACGTGGGTCCGAACGGCACAACCCGAAAGGGCAGCACGTCCCCAGAGAGGGTCCTACTATGTCCCCAGGGTCCATCACGGCACCCTGGGACATCTTTCTTCGGCACCCCCGCCCGACGCCAAACGTGCCCCTCTGGTCCGCGCCGCTCTTGCCCCCGTTGTCCCCCCCCAGCTGGGATACTATTGGCCTCCCAGCGTGGAGCTCTCCCGTGGAGCGTCCCGTTTCAGGAGGGCAGGTCCCTGACGACGTCGTCCTCAGCGCTCGTCGGGGCTTCGGGCCTGTAGAAAAAGGAAAAAGAGGGCCAGAAGCACTGCCAGGACACTCACCCCGAGCGCCCTGCCGGTCTCCGTACCCGCAGTGCTCCCGCCCCCTTCCGACTGCCCCTGACTTGCCTGCTGAAGTCCTCCGTCGCAGGTTCCATGCCCGTCCGCTCCTTGTCCGCGGCACCGCCCTCGCAGGCAGCTAGTCCAGCCACCCAGGGGATTTCCTCTGCCCGCACAGAGGACAACCCTTCTCCGGACGCGCGCACCCAGCGCCGCGTCCTCTCCTATCGGAGGAACCGGCATTCACCCTTCGGTTCCTCCTTCTCTTGGAGGCCCCGACGGTCTGGGTCTGAGCACAGCAAAGCTCAAATCCAGCCCCGTCTGCGTCCAGGCAGAGCGACAGGAGACAGCTGCGGGCTTGAAGCGCAGGGCGCTAGGTCCCAGGGCACTCAGCAGCCCCGATCCTACCAGCTCCTGCGTGTTTGATTTCCCAGCCTCGCTAGCCATCTGCACCGGCGCGTCCGCTGTTGGGAGGTTGCCTACTTGGAGCCGGTCATCCCGTAAATGGTCACGGCCATGTTCGGCAAACCCCCCCACTTGCTTTACGGGAACGGCAACACTCACCACTCCTGCTGTGTTCTGCTGGCCTCCGGTTCCAGCGTCGCGCCGATCCTCCGTCTCACGAGGCGTCTCTCCCGACGCGATCGCCTTTCCCGTCAGCTGCTCACACTGAGCGGCGAGAACGCGCAGCAACTCTTCCAAGGTTGACTTGGCGGGCCGAAGGGATTCCTCTGACACGCGCCGAGCCGCTGGTGGAGAGAGAGACAGACGGCGGTGGGCTTACCTGTCCATCAGCTCCACGCGACGCCTGCCTCCTCTGGGCCACTCCCTCTGGCCCAATCGGGTCTCGGTTTGACACTAGACTGGCGTTCCTAGGTTCCGCCTCCATCCAATCCTGGGCGGGCACACCAGACACACCAACCAATCCCGTGCCTGTCAGCGGGCGGGACCTCCGGCCCGCGGCCATCTTGTCTCCCCTGTTCTGGCTGCGGAGGCGTGCCTCTTCGCACGCGCGCTGCGGCCGATTTGCGGCCTCCTCAGCGGCCGTCGCCCGCTGCGGCGGCCCGTGGCCCGGCGTGCTCCTGCCACGGACGCGGATCCGGTTCGTCCCTCCATGTGGAGAACAAGGTACATCCAACCCCGCAGGGCAGGGCACTCACCTCCCGAATCCCGTCAAGCCTCGGCCCCTGCCTCGGTGTGGCCTTCAGCGAAGCAACGCCGGCCTGGCTGTCCATCTCAGCAACGCGGCTCCGGGCCGCTGCGCTCCAGCGAGGTCCGTTCCTCCTCCGCACCCGGGGATGGCCTCTCTTGTCCGCGGCGGTTTCGGGGTAAAAGCGCTCAGCGGGCTGTGCCGGGCGCTCCTGCGGCCAGTGTGTGGGGTCCGCTGCTGCGCCGGGCCGTTCACAGACATTTGTTCTAATAATGCAGGTCCCCGCCTTGCACCAGGCGGAGCATCCTGCTGACTATGCCACTGTGAACGCTGGCCCCGGCACAGACAGACAGACATCATATTTTCTCCACACACCATTTATTTATGTACACTATTTACAAGTTCGTGCTCACGTGCACCCCCAGTGCCTTCTCGCACCGATTTCCCCAAAGTCCAGGCCCACAGTCTCTTGTGCCTTCCTGGCGCCTCCAGTCCTTCCTCTCGCTCAGTCCACTTCCTCCCGACTTCCACCAATTACTGGAGGGAGGCGGCCCCTTAAATAAGGCTCCCGGATGAGCTCCAGGTGTTTCCGGCATCTGCTCCTTAGCCACGCCCCAGCGTGGCGGAAGTGTCGGCTGTCTTCCTGGCAGCTCTCCGGGCTCCTATAAATCTTCCCCTGGCACTTCCTGGTGTGGCGGAAGTGCCGGGCTCCCGGATAATTAGGCACTGGGGCGCCGCCTGGCGGTGGCCACGGGTCCCAACAGGGCTGGGCTTCCATGCCCTGTACCCGAGGCCCCCTGCCTAACCAGGACGGACGCCCCGTCTCGGTCTGGAGGAGCAATCGCCCACCTCTGGTCCTCCAAAGCGTCCCGGCCGGGCTCCAGCCCCAGCCGAGGACCGTACGTAATAAACCGGCATCGGGGCACCGCCTGGCGGTGGCCACGGGACCCTACAGGGCTGGGCTTCCAAGCCCTCGACCCGTGGTCCCCAACAGAACCAGGTCGGACGCCCCCTCGTGGTCTGGAGGAGGCACAAGCCCTATCTATACTAATAAAAGGCAAAGCCCTCACTCACTCACTCACTCACTGACTCATCACTAATTCTCCAACTTCCCGTGTGGGTGGAAGGCTGAAATTTGGCAGGTTCATTCCTTACAGCTTCCTTACAAAAGTTGGGCAGGTTTTATATCGAAATTCTACGCGTAATGGTCATAACTGGAAGCAGCTTTTTCTCCATTTACTGTAATGGAGATGAGCTTCAACGCCGTGAGGAGTTTCGTGTGACATCATCACGCCTCCCACGTAATCACGCAGTACATAGAAAACCAGGAAGACCTCAAAAAAGCGCTGAAGAAAACATGCATTATAGAATTGAGAAGGCAGCGAAACAATAAGAAGCGAGCGAGTGACATATACAACCATATTCATGAGTTCTGCTACTTGGAAACAAAACGATGTAAACCTACACTTTAAATTAAGTTCATAGACAGGCTGCCGCTGGCGTTTGTAATTTAGTGCCTGCCCATATAAGGCCGTCCGTCATCAGCAATCCAATAGCAAACTCCCACTAAATATTCACGGGTGAAGGACTGTCCTTATACAGAGGAAGATGAGATGGTCAGGGTGGTGTTTGGTACAAACTCAGCGAAACTGCGAGAGAAAGTTTTAAGTGCCAGGACTAAGGTAACATTAAATACAGCCATGGACATAGCACGAGATGGCACCAGCACAGCTGGGAACCTTCGATGCATGTACACCGAGCGGCTCACGTGAACTGACGCAGTGCACAGATAAAAGCAACAGTTCCAAAGAGCTGAACAAAACCAATTACACAATTGAAAAGGCAGCAAAAATATGAAGCGCCTGATACATACAAGCATATTCATAAATCCAAAACAAAGCACACGTTGGAAAAAGTCAATGTCCGCTAAAGGAAGACAGTGTAAAAAACCCGTGCATGCAGTGTGTCAGGTCTCAGATAAAGAAGAAGACGAGCTGTTTATTGATGCAGTAAGAAGCGAATCGATGAATGAAACCTGTCATCTTTACAGCGATTGACAAACACGGAATGTAACTTGAACACAACACATCCTACAAATACGAACCTGATTGAAAGAAATAATGATAATCAAATCCTTGATGACAGCAACACTCAGTAACACTCACAAAACAAATACTGTATATTGACAGTCATATTACGTTATTTTTAAAATGTTCCCTTTTCTTTTCTAGCTTTTTAACACACTACTTCTCGCTGCGATACGCTGGTATATATATATGTATATATATATAACCCGATCTACATACTCGAATAATGGATACTTTATTAGCCATCAATGATTGTTTTGGTAAAGCCATACTCAGTGTATTCATTAGATGAGCGGTAAAAAGTAAGAGCGAGGGAGGATGACTTATTGAGGCATGCAGGCTGTAGTGCGCGTCAACTCTATCTGAATTGCGCGATCACATTTGAAAAAATATATCTTTTCAAGTTCTATTTAGTCCATATGTGTCAAACTCAAGGGCGCGGGCCACATCCGGCCAGTGTAATTATATCCGGCCCGCAGATCATTTTATATACTGTATTATTGTTATTAAAGCCGGGTATATGAAGCGCTGGTAACACAATAAACTACAGATCCCATAATGCAGCGCTTCAGCTGCCTTGCGAACACTTACGCGTTAATCAAGTCTACCTTATGATGCTGCAAGTTATTGCGAAGCTAGCTCACGATGCTGAAGAGAAAAGTTGATTCTGAAAATAGAGCCTTTAAAACCGATGGGAGGCTGAGTATATGTTTACTGAACCCGTGTGTCTCATTTGTGGAGCTAATGTGGCTGTAATTACAGAATTTAATCTAAGGCGGCACTATGAGACAAAACATCAGGTTAACCTGAATGCAATGCAGAAGATACAGAAAGCAGAATAATTAAATAAGAATCTGACACTTCAGCGGACGTTTTACCCGTGCACAATCACAAAGTGATTTCAAGTGAAGCTGCTTTTATGGGAGACACAAATGCACCAGTGCAATTGCCCCACTTTCCCTGTTGCCAAGTAATGTTAAACCAAGTCGTCACTACGGTGTTCCCAAATCGCACTTTGCTGATAAACTGAGCGCACTGAGTTTGCACGGCGCTTTGGTGACTTTGAAGAACAAAAAAAGTCCGTCTACATGCGGCTCGAACCTTGTGCATGTTTGGTAGCACATATCTGTGTGAGAAGCTCTTCTCAGTGATAAAGACTAACAAAACAGCACACAGGAGTCGCCTCACTGATGAGCACCTGCAATCCATCCTGAGAATCTCCACAACACAGAACCTCACACCAAACAGAAACGAACCTGTGGCCAAAAAGATGCCAGGCGTCCAGCTCTAAAATGACATATGAGCAAAGACAACTGAATGATTTGATTTGTTATTGCTGAAAGGAACACATTTTATTTATATTTCCAGGTTTTGTTATGCAGCATGTTCATATTTGAATTTGTATAATTTTGACAGGATATATTTTTATGGAGAGCAAAATCTTTTGGAATATTTAAAATCTAAGTTTATTTTTTATATAAAATTACATAAGAGTAAAGAAATGTAACTTGTATAATTTAGACAGGATAAATTTTTATGGAGAGCAAAATATTATAAGTTGTTTAAGGTTTGAGTTGATTTATTCACGAATAATATTCCTGTCTGTTTTTACCATTCCTACCAAAGATATTTCTGTCGACTAAATAAAAATTCCTTCTATTTAAAATTTAAATAGAACTTGAACAAATACGATAGTTCATAATATCCACGCAGACTTGCGTAAGCGGAGTCATCCGTTTTAACAAGCAGTGTATTGCACTGATACGAAATAGCTGTATGTGTATATATGTAGATATATATATATATGTATGTATATATGTGTATATGTATAGATATGTATATATATATATATGTTTATGTGTGTGTGTGTAAATATATATATATATATATATATGACAACAACACTCATCACTCACAACAGTGACAAAACAATTACATTGACAATCATGTTACGTTATTTTCAAAATGTTTCCTTTTCTTTTTCATTGCTTCTTTAACACACTACTTCTCCACTGCGAAGCGCGGGTATTTTGCTAGTATATATATATACACACACTAGCAAAATACCTGTGCTTCGCAGTGGAGAAGTACTGTGTTAAAGATGCAATGAAAAAGAAAAGGAAACATTTTGAAAATAACGTAACATGATTGTCAATGTAATTGTTTTGTCACTATGAGTGTTGCTGTCATATATATACACACACACACACACACACATACACACATATAAAGATATATACACATATATATACATATCTACATATACACATATATACATATATATACATATACACATCCACATATATATACATATTGTCAGGGATGCCAGGGGCAACGACCCGGCTGGGACATCTTGAGGGACCAGAAGAGGGTCTACACCCGCCCTGGATCACGTGGGGGCCACCATCCTGGTTGCTTTGGGGGCCACGGGTAGAGGGCATGGAAGCCCAACCCTGTAGGGACCTGTGGTCACTGCCAGGGGGCACCCCAATGCCTTGGGGACCCTGGACCTCAGTACTTCCGCCACACCAGGAAGTGCTGGGGGGAAGAGGAGCTTCTGGGAGAACAGCCGGCACTTCCGCCACACTGGGGTGTGTCCAGGGAGGAGTGCCGGGAAACACCTGGAGCCCATCCGGGATGAAATAAAAGGGGCCGTCTCCGAAGCTTGAGTCGGGTGGAAGCAGGACAAAGCAGGAGAGAGAGTGGAGGCCGCCCGAAAAGGAAGGCATTGTGTGGCCAGGACTGTGTGGGGGTTCGTGTGTGCACTTGAAATTATTGTACATAGTATTGTAAATAAACGTGTGGTGGTGTTTAACAACAAGTCTGCCTGTCTGTGCCCGGGCCACGTCCACAATATATATATACACATATCAACATATATATACACATACATATACACACATACATACACACACACACTTATACATATATACATATACACATACATACACATAAATATACATATATATATATGTACACACACATACATATATATACACACATACATACATACATATATATATATATATATATATATATATATACACACAGACACATATATATATACATATATATATACATATCTACATATATTTACACATATATAGATATACGCATACATACATACATAAACCCACGCAGACACAGGAAGAACATGCAAACTCCATGCAGGGAGGACCCGGGAAGTGAACCCGGGTCTCCTAACTGTGAGGCAGTAGGGCTACCCACTGCGCCCCCACAGTCAAGTCAGTTCTGAATATCTATGTATTCTTTGGAGTGTAGGTGGAAATTAATGGAAATCCTCCTTATAAATGCAAGGAGAAAGTACAAAGAAGTCAAACATAGGTGTTTGGATCTATGATGTGGCATTACTAAGCAATGTATTACTATGTTGTCCAAATCCAGAATAGCACAACATAGTTTGTGTCATACTATGAGGAAAAAATACTTTGAAAATGTGATCAAAATTTTGATGATGACTGATTCAAGACTAAGTGACCTAAGCATGCATAAGAAAGTGATTAGAATTGCATATACTTACAACTTATAAGTTACAATTTCACAGTACAGGATGTCAGTCACTGTTATAGTATAATCCACATAGTGTCATTGTCTGTTATGATGTCTGCTAGATCAGCTTAGTACCATTCAGCACATAGGAAACAATACCAGCTCAGCCAAGGGGTGATTCATTATAGAGCCTGATGGCCAAGGGTACAAAACATCTTACATAGTGCTCCTTGGAGGAACACAGTTTTCTTAATCTGTTACTAAATTTGTGTCTTATTTCTCTGTATTCATTGTCCGGCCCACCACTGACATGCCCAGTTATGACGGTGTCATTGAAAAATGTCTGCAGATGACTTTCTCTAACTTCTTTATGAAAGGTACAG
>NW_024378850.1:0-29394 GCF_016835505.1 Polypterus senegalus
AAGTTATGGGAAAGAGTAGTGGAAGCTATGTTAAGAAGTGAGGTGATGATTAGTGAGCAGCAGTATGGTTTCATGTCAAGAAAATGCACCGCAGATGCAATGTTTGCTATGATGATGTTGATGGAGAAGTTTAGAGAAGGTCAGAAGGAGTTTCATTGTGGACCTGGAGAAAGCATATGACAGGGTGCCTCGAAAGGAGTTGTGGTATTGTATGAGGAAGTTGAGAGTGGCAGAGAAGTACGTAAGAGTTGTACAGGATATGTACAAGGGAAGTGTGACAATGGTGAGGTCTGCAGTAGGAGTGATGGATGCATTCAAGGTGGAGGTGGGATTACATCAGGGATCAGCTCTGAGCCCTTTCTTATTTACAATGGTGATGGACAGGCTGACAGACGAGATTAGACAGGAGTCCCTGTGGACTATGATGTTTGCTGATGACAATGTGATCTGTAGCGATAGTAGGGAGCAGGTTGAGGAGACCCTGGAGAGGTGGAGATATGCTATGGAGAGGAGAGGAATGAAGGTCAGTAGGAACAAGTCAGAATACATGAGTGTAAATGAGAGGGTGGGCAGTGGAATGGTGAGGATGCAGGGAGTAGAGTTGGCGAAGGTGGATGAGTTTAAATACTTGCGATCAACAGTACAGAGAGATGGGGATTGTGGAAGAGAGGTGAAAAAGAGAGTGCAGGTAGGGTGGAATGGGTGGAGAAGAGTGTCAGGAGTAAATTGTGGTAAGAGAGGAAGAGGCAGGTGATGGGTGTAACAGAACAAGATGCAAAGGACAGAAAGATATGGAAGAAGATGATCCACTGTGGCAATCCCTAACGGTAGCAGCCGAAAGAAGAAGAAGAAGATTGGTTGAATTTGCATTAATAGTAGCAATCGTGAGTTCCTGGAGGGACAGAATAGAACCAGTGTCTGTCAGCCTTTTACTGTCATAACCATTGAGATTAACATAAACATGAAGCAGGCTTTCTGGCAAGGTCTGTTGTGAAGGGCTGAGCTTTATTTAAGAATGGAAGAAAGAAATCGGGCCTGGAGAGAGGTGCAGTTAATTTTTACTGAAAAAGGGCAATCCCAAATTCGAAATCAAAACCTAAATAAACATTAGACAGCTCAGCAAGTTCTTCTTCCCAATTAGAAGAACACATGGACCTATATTCGGCAAATTAAAGGATATAGAAAGACGTGAATTTCACCAGTTTACTGATTAGGTTAAATATGAATGTTGAACATATAGGCACCATGTTTGCAGTGGGTCAGTACAAGACAGCACCAATAGGAGTATTTGATAATGTTGCAGAGGTGATTTCAAAGTGAATCTTTCAAAGCAAAAAGGGGTACAAAAATTATGAAAGATGAAAAATAAGCACCGATTTATTATATTGTGAGTTTTAAAGAAATCTACCAATACAAAAAAAAAATAAAAGTTGGTAATAAAGTTATATTCATTATTAAACATCTGTTTCTATCGCATTAAACAAAATAGCATTTCCATGAGCTATAAATGTAGTACTAGGGTGTTGTACCGTGTTAGCCATTATGAATGTAGTGACAAGTTAAGTAAAATGACATCTTTTATTGGCTAACTAAAAAAGATTACAATATGCAAGCTTTCGAGGCAAATCATGTCCCTTCTTGCCTCAAAAGCTTGCATAATGTAATCTATTTTCATTAGCCAATAAAAGGTGTCATTTTACTTGACTTGTTACTACATGAGCTATAAAAAAAAGTTCACCTTGTCCCATCATCACTTAGCTACATTGCATAACTTGCATTTTATTTATGTTATATAAATTCTGATTGTATTTTGCTTAATTCAAAAAGCAGTTAATGCTGGTTGTTGATGAACATTGTGAAGAAAATGATGATATGTAGGTGGACAACAATGTTGGCTTTTTAAAAAGAATACAAGGCTGTGCATTTCAGATTTTTTGTCACATGTGGCATATACAGTAAAATGAAGTGTGCACTTGACCAAATGTGTGACTGTAGGCTGAATGTCACTGCGTACATGATGTCAAAAATAACATTATAATACAGTAGGTAGTGACTGGCAACACTGCATAAGCCAGGTTTGCACAAACACATTTATCAGAAAATTTTCAAGATATAAATAAAGGGGAGTAAGTGTCTTTTCTAACTGAATACAACCGATGAAGAGAAAAAAGGTTCACTGTAAGATAAAAGCTGTAATTCAGTGAGGTAATAAAATTATTATTACAAAGTGGTTGAGAAAAGAAAAAACATAGAAGTGGGTATCTTTAAAGACATCATATCCTATTGAAACTTTGTTGGTGTTGATGAAATTGTCTGCCACAAAGCATGATGGGAATTGTAGTCTTCACATTGGTATTATAGGCTGTGGTTGGGCCTAAGGGCTGTGTGCATTAATGAAATACTGTTGCTTTATAAGGGGACAAGAAAATATTTGTGGGCCATGAAAATGTTTGCTTAAGCATTTCATCTGAACAGCTAAGTATATGATAATCTATTGAAGTTTTTTAGTATTATTATTATTATTTTTTTTTTTGTTCTCAGCTCATTTGAAGGCATATGAAATATGTCTGGTGTGGCGGAATTATTAATAGAAGCTCCTACAGATGCTGTTGATACCACGTATGTGTTACAAATCTTTATTCTTGCACTTCATGTAGTTTATGTAGGACTGTCTTACCTTTGTATTGTTTGTTGTTTGTCATCAGTGAAATGGCTCCTGATATTAGTCTGACTGTGAGTAGATCTGTGACGACGTGTATTAGTTTGGTTTGCTCTGGAGAATGTTTATGCAAGTGCCACTGTGACTTTATTGTTAATGTAGCAGATATTCTGTCCATGTAAGGAATGCTGTGAGAACATTGTGTGCTCAAGCCTCTGTTATGTTTGTGTGGGGGGTCATTCCTTTCCTGTCAGGGTATGCCCACCACTGCATCTTTGGTGGCTATGAAAATGAGAAAAAGGCAAATTCTGGGGTTGCCATTAGCTGGATATTTAAATCATGGGTCGGGTTGTGCGGGACATGCATAAGCTGTCAAAGGTAAGACTAAGATCAAGCTTCAAAGACCAGGGGTCTTACAATTATATATATATTTAAAATATTATATCATCTATATAAAATATAGATATATATTTCTTTTTAAACTGTGTCAGATGATCTGTCTGTTGTGTGCCTTGACCTTAAAATACATGAGTGTCCTGTAGTCAGGTGTTGAATCATGCCAAGCAAACACACAGAGAAACATCACTGAATAGTATCATAGAAGGAATACCACAGAATTTCGAGGCCAGTAATAGCAAAAGCAAGTGTTACTAAAAGAGAAATTATGAAGTTAATAAGGATAAACATTAATTTTTAAAAATGCTAATAGAAAGGGATGGCAAAACAAAAAATAGTTATGCTCAGATCCTGACAATTAAGAAGGAATTAAATAGTCTCTTGGTAATCCTATGACTATGAATGATTTTAGGGGCAGAAGGGGAGACATGCAGAACATGATCAATGATGACAAGGTGTGACTTATTAATTATTTAGGTGTGACCCATTTCTGATCCCTATTTGGGACACTTAAAGGAATTAAAAAAGAAAAGGAAACAGAAAGTTAATATTTGCCTCCGAAGGATAGTGACAACAACAATATTTAGACAGGTACACCCATCATGATGCTGTACAATTATCATTTTGTATTTTATATTGTGTTTCTTTTTCCCTCCATTTGAGTTCCTTCCCATTGTCTCTAGACATTCAAAGATTCGTTTTGGCATACAGCTCCAGTCACTCACCTCCCTTTGTCACCTCCTCAAGAATTTTTGTCAGATTGGGGGATGGAAATCTCACTATTTCTTCAGCCAGCGCCTTCCACAGGCTGACCAGCACCACTCTGTCCATCTTCATCACATTGCTGATGAAAGACTCCACACCTGCTTGCCCCTTGAACTCTTCTTTTAGTTTGAATCTCTGAAAGATGAACAGGTTAGCAAAGGCCTAGTTTAGAGATGACTACTGGGAGAGCAAAGCATTCAGTCTGGTGTGATGATCTCATACAAATAGTTTATCATGCAGGGTCAGTCTGTTTTATCCAGGGGTAGGAGACAGTTCTCCTGAGCCCAATCTCTCTGCTCACTTCCTCATGTTTGATGTTCTTCCTACAAATTAACAGGGAGGCTCGCTTACCTTTGCCTGATCATTAGTCAGGATGTCCTTGGTGACCAGGTTCTGCAGGATACTAGTGATGTCGTACTCAATCACATAGACCAGGTAGGGCTTGTAGTACTCAGTAATTCTGAGGAGATCTTCATGAGAGAATGATTTTATAACTTGAGAAAATACCTGTGTCAAACCTGAAAGAAAAGACAGAACTGAAATAAAATGAAGAAGGCGCAGAGACACAGGAGTCACAGGTGTTTTTTTATTTTGTTTTTTATTTGATCTGTTTGTTACCATTAAAATATTATTTTGCATACAGTGTTAAATAATTATTTCTGCTGCCCTGTATTTATGTCTTTTTCCCAGTTGAGGACTGGAAACCAGATTTAAAAAGCCTTACTCTAGAGGGATACAGGAAACCCAGGGTACAAGGGATGCCTAGTGCCCATTGTGTCCACTTGACCTGCAGACCACAAGTCAGCTCACCTCCAGCTAGTGAGAATGATGGAAATCTGTAGTGTTATGGATGTCAGCTCTGCTTCAAAGGAGCTGCCACACTATTCAGTGAATCCTTTTCACTCTACTCTGTGAAAAGGTTTTCTTAGAAAAACAAGTTTCTATTAAAGGTCAGAAAGACTCCTGGTTAGTCCAGGACAGACATCCTTGATAGTTAAAGACTGGTAATGCTGAGTGTTGTGAGAACAGTGTAATATGATGTGAAATAAAGATGTACTTAGGAAAACAATACTTTGCACACCAGTTCAACTACAGGTTAGAATTAGTATTGCTAACATCTCAGAAATTGACTGGTCAGCTAGCCTATGGGAATACGGGTGAGCCATTAACTGGCTAACATAGCCTGGAAAGGAAGGGATAATTAATAAGAGATAGAATTTATGACACCATATCCTCCAGAAGGAAAGCATGTGCTGGAATGGGGACTGAATCTGCCTGAGCTTATTCATGAATGAACAGGACTGGAAAGAAGAATGGGAATTGTCGCTGCTAAATGATATTCATTTTTTCCTAGACCAACATAAAGACAGGGGTAACAATACTCTCACTCTCTTTCTTTTGCTCTTCCATTTTCAATTCTGAAGAGACCATATCAATAAGCAGCCAAAATCAGACAGGCTGTGCTGGCTGTTTCTTCCACCCCATTCAATGTTCTTGTGGGAGCAAACACCAAGCTGGACCAGAAACCATTGAACTGATTATTATCAAGCTTATATTAGTATTATTCTTCCAGCACTCACATTTGCACTCTGCTTATACTTTGGGTATAGAGTATATAATATATGATGAATTAATTGGTATTTTGTCTCCTACCTGTTCTAGTATTCTATCTAATTGCCTGAAATTAGAGATGTGAAAGAAAGAGGGAAGTGTTAAATGATGGTAGTAATCAGCCTTGAAAGTGTGATGAGTATAGGAAAAGTATAGGATTTTGCTGTGGTCTACGTAATAAACAGTACAAAATGGTGAATAGGGTCTCCCTTGGACCTGACCATGACAAAAAACTGACATTAAATTTGAGTGGCAATTTTTAAGAACAAAAGTCAATTTGTGAAAAATAAAGTTCTTGATTATTTTATAATCAACTGGCTACAAGTGCTGGTTACTATGGTCACAATAGTAAATATATTGACAAACAAAAAATTAAATCTTGGCGGATGTGATGATTAACGAAGAAGCCAGATCTGACATCATAATCGGGAGACAGAAATGAAGTCATCAGGAAGAGACCAGAAGTGAAGTAATCATTGGGAACAGGAATTGGAGTCATCTTCTGTAGCTGGAATGGACTTTAACATGTGGGCGGTATGTAACGTAGGACCGCTAATCTTCTGATTTTTTGTTGAGGAAGGGAAAAGGGCATTAATACTCTGTTTCAATCCCCCACCTTTTGATCTTTCGAGCTCCATCAGGCTCTTAGGCTGTCCCCATTTGTGCATGTGTGTGACAAAGGTTATATGTACTATGGTTAAGATTAGGGCTGTGGGATGGTTATCTGACTCAGATGGTGTTTTGTGATGGATGTTGTGGGTGTTCCAAAATGTGGTGGCCATTACGTGATCTATGCCATACCTATTGCAGGCTGGATTTAGACCCATCTCAATATTTCCCCATTCTACTTTGCAAAACTGCTCAACATCTGTCGATCCAGACAAAAGTTTTCGATTGGATTGAAACCTGAACTCTGATTTGACCAATCCAGGACATTAACATTGTTCGTTTTAAGCCATTCCTGTGTAGCTTTGACTTTTTGCTTGGGGTCATTGTCTTCCTGGGAAACAAATCTTCTCTCAAGGCACAAGTTTTTCTGCAGACTGAATCAGATTTTTCTGTCAGATTTCCATGTACTAGTTTTACCCTCTCCATGTCCTGCTGCTATGATGCATTCCACCAACATGATACTGCCACCATGATGTGTGTTTTTGATAATGTGCAGTGTTCAAACATGTTTAGTCAGATGACCAAAAAGCTCAATTTAGGTCTCATCAAACAAAAGAATCTTCCAGCTGACATCAGAGTTGGCCATGTGCCTTCTGGAAAACTCTATTTAAGAAGTTTCTTTATAACAGTGGCTTTTTCTTTGATACTCTCCCATAATGTTGCAACTGCTGAGACAGTCATGCACAAAGTCTCTCCAATCTCATCCATTGTAGTTTGTGAGTCCTTCAGATTTCTCATACAGTGCATCTGGAAAGTATTCACAGAGCATCACTTTTTTCACATTTTGTTATGTTACAGCCTTATTCCAAAATGGATTAAATTTATTTTTCCTCAGAATTCTACAGGCAACACCCCATAATGACAACGTGAAAAAGGTTTACTTGAGATTTTTGCAAATTTATTAAAAATAAAAAAATTGAGAAAGCACATGTAGAAAAGTATTCACAGCCTTTGCCATGAAGCTCAAACTTGAGCTCAGGTGCATCCTGTTTCCAATGATCATCCTTGAGATGTTTCTGCAGCTTAATTGGAGTCCACCTGTGGTAAATTCGGTTGATTGGACATGATTTGGAAAGGCACTCACCTGTGTATATAAGGTCCCACAGTTGACAGTTCATGTCAGAGCACAAACCAAGCATGAAGTCAAAGGAATTGTCTGTAGACCTCCGAAACAGGATTGTCTCGAGGCACAAATCTGGGGAAGGTTACAGAAAAATTTCTGCTGCTTTGAAGGTCCCAATGAGCACAGTGGCCTCCATCATCAGTAAGTGGAAGAAGTTCAAAACCACCAGGACTCTTCCTAGAGCTGGCCGGCCATCTAAACTGAGCGATCGGGGGAGAAGGGCCTTAGTCAGTAGGTGACCAAGAACCAAATGGTCACTCTGTCAGAGCTCCAGAGGTCCTCTGTGGAGAGAGGAGAACCTTCCAGAAGGACAACCATCTCTGCAGCAATCCACAATCAGGCCTGTATGGTAGAGTGGCCAGACGAAAGCCACTCCTTAGTAAAAGGCACATGGCAGCCTGCCTGGAGTTTGCCAAAAGGCACCTGAAGGACTCTCAGAACACGAAAAACAAAATTCTCTGGTCTGATGAGACAAAGATTGAACTCTTTGGTGTGAATGCCAGGCGCCACATTGGGAGGAAACCAGGCACCGCTCATCACCAGGCCAATACATTCCCTACAGTGAAGCATGGTGGTGGCAGCATCATGCTGTGGGATGTTTTCAGCGCAGGAACTGGGAGACTAGTCAGGATAAAGGGAAAGATGACTGCAGCAATGTACAGAGACATCCTGGATGAAAACCTGCTCCAGAGTGCTCTTGACCTCAGATAAGGGGCGACTTTCAGCAGGACAACGATCCTAAGAACACAGCCAAGATATCAAAGGAGTGGCTTCAGGACAACTCTGTGAATGTCCTTGAGTGGCCCAGCCAGAGCCCAGACTTGAATCTGATTGAACATCTCTGGAGAGATCTTAAAATGGCTGTGCACCGACGCTTCCCATCCAACCTGATGGAGCTTGAGAGGTGCTGCAAAGAGGAATGAGCGAAACTGGCCAAGGATAGGTGTGCCAAGCTTGTGGCATCATATTCAAAAGACTTGAGGCTGTAATTGCTGCCAAAGGTGCATCGACAAAGTATTGAGCAAAGGCTGTGAATACTTATGTACATGTGATTTCTCAGTTTTTTTATTTTTAATAAATTTGCAAAAACCTTGAGTAAACTTTTTTCACGTTCATGTGGTGTTGTGTGTAGAATTGTGAGAAAAAAAATGAATTTAATCCATTTTGGAATAAGGCTGTAACATAACAAAATGTGGAAAAAGTGATGCGCTGTGAATACTTTCCGGACGCACTGTAGGCCAATCTGTTACATGGCAAATTGGTTAAATGCGTATCAATAGACTATGCTGAAACAGGTGGTGGTGATCATGCAGAACATGAAAACATCAACTTACAATATCCCAAAGAATATCTACAACCCTTAACACCGTCCAGTCTTCCACCACACGAATTACTGTAAAAAGAAGGATGTATCCAAGACAGTTAAAGTAGTAAATCTTCCGCGGATAACATTAGACAACAAATGAGATCTTGATATGCCATTCGTATTAAAATGTTAACAGTTTCCCACTAGAATAGCTTTTGCAAAGACAATTAACAAATCTCAGAGCAAAATATTCGAAAAAGTCGTTTTATTTAACAGAGAAAGAAAAGAAATTCACAGGCAGTTATACATTGCATTGTCACGATGAAAGTCCAAACACAGAATCAAAATTCAATGTGATATTGACGAAAATTTAATTTAAAAAATTGTTTATACTGAAGTTTACAGTAAAAGTGTAAGTTTAAAAAGTATTTGCTTGTTAATTTCAAAGCCAAACAGAACAAAATCGTATTAAGCAATGAATAACTCTAATGCTACCTAAAACAAAATTTGCTTTCAAATTATTACATTTTACTATTTTTTAATATGGTTAATTACTCACTGTAATGTAAAATAGTTAGTTCTATAATGCATATGTAACAATTCCCATGAAAATAAAAATCTGTTTAAATTGTACATTCACATCCCCATACACGAGTGGCAGAAACGCAAAGAGGCTAGCGCATAGTGCAGGCCCAGTGGTTGGCAAGTGAAGCGAGCAGGGAGCAAAATCCCTATTAGACAAAAAGAAAAAGAAGCAACAATTCAAAAATACAGAGATCACAAAAAAATATACTGAAAATAAACATATACACAACAATATAAAAATGGCAAGAAAGGAGTGATGGAATGTTAAGATACAGTACTTAAACAAGTAGATCAAAAAAAATAAGGGAACGCTTAAATCACACAAGTTTCAAGTGGAAAATCTTTACTGAATAACAATGTGTAATTCATTGAGAACAAAATGATGTAACAACAGCCAATGGTAACCAAAATCACCAACCCATTGAGGGCTGATTGAACATCAGACTGAGAAGTCAAAAATTGAAATCACAGCCTAATCCAACATGCGTGAATTTCATTATAGCAACTCCTAATGTGACTGAGTAGTGTGTAATCCCCCACATGCCTGTATACACTCCCTACAACATGTGGGTATGCTTTTGATGAGACGAAGGATGATGTTATGGGGGATCTCCTCCCAGACCTGGATTAATACACCAGTGAGCTCCTTGACAATCTGTGGTGCTACTTGGTGATGTTAGATGCACCAATACATAACATCCCAGAGGTTCTCAACTGGATTCCAGTCTGAGGAACGTGCGGACCAGTCAGTGGTATCAATGCCTTCATCATCCAGGAACTGCCAACTCACTCTGGCCACATGAGGTTGGGCAGTGTCCTGCACCAGGAGGAACCCGGGACCCACTGCAACATTTTAAGGTCTGACAATGGCCTTGAGGATTTCATCCCGGTACTTAACAGCATTCATGGTACTGATAATTAGCACAAAGAGGTCTGTGTGACCCTCCAAGGATATGCCTCCCTAGACAACCACTGACTCACAGCCAAACCGGTCATTCTGGATTATGTTGAAGCCTGCATAACATTCACCACAGTGTCTCCAGGCCCTTTCATGTCTGCCACATGTGCTCAGTGTGAACCTGCTTTCATCTGTGAAGAGAATGGGGCACCCATGGTGGAGCTGCCAATTGCAGTATTTTCTGCCAAATGCCAATCGAGCTGCATGAAGATGGACTGTGAGCACAGGTTCCACTACATGATGTTGGGCCCTCATGACACCCTCATGGAGTCTGTTTCTGACACTTTGGTCAGAAACATACAAACCAGTAGCCAGCTGGGCTCTGGCAGCTGTCCTCCTGTTCCTCCTCTCACAAAGGAGCAGATACCAGTCCTGCTGCTGGGTTGATGCCTTTCTACAGCCTTGTCCAGCTCTCCTCATGACACGGCCTGTCTGTTGGCATCTCCTCCAAGGTCTTGAGATTGTGCTGCGACACACAGTAAACCTTCTTGCAATGGCACATATGAGTGTGCCATCCTGGAGGAGCTGATCTACATGTGGAAGCTGAATCTGCTGCAGGTACCACCTCATGATACCATTAGTGACAAGGACACTAGCAAAATGCAAAACTAGACAAGAACCACTCTGGAAGAATAAGGAGAGAGCAATTGTCTATGGCCATCATTTCCTTTTTGGGGGTTGTCTTGCTTTTGTCTTCCAGGTCAACTGTTGTCACTTTTGTTTGCACCAAAGCAGGTGAAGTTGATTCCCAATCACAAATTCTTCCTAACAGGACAGATTAATATCCCTGAAATTATGTCGGAGATGGCTGAGGTGGCAACCTAGCCGGGATGCCCAGGAGGACCGGAGGAGGGCTCACGCCCCCCAGACCATGTGGGGGTGATTTTGCTGTGGTCTACGTAATAAACAGTACAAAATGGTGAATAGGGTCTCCCTTGGACCTGACCATGACAAAAAACTGACATTAAATTTGAGTGGCAATTTTTAAGAACAAAAGTCAATTTGTGAAAATAAAGTTCTTGATTATTTTATAATCAACTGGCTACAAGTGCTGGTTACTATGGTCACAATAGTAAATATATTGACAAACAAAAAATTAAATCTTGGCGGATGTGATGATTAACGAAGAAGCCAGATCTGACATCATAATCGGGAGACAGAAATGAAGTCATCAGGAAGAGACCAGAAGTGAAGTAATCATTGGGAACAGGAATTGGAGTCATCTTCTGTAGCTGGAATGGACTTTAACATGTGGGCGGTATGTAACGTAGGACCGCTAATCTTCTGATTTTTTGTTGAGGAAGGGAAAAGGGCATTAATACTCTGTTTCAATCCCCCACCTTTTGATCTTTCGAGCTCCATCAGGCTCTTAGGCTGTCCCCATTTGTGCATGTGTGTGACAAAGGTTATATGTACTATGGTTAAGATTAGGGCTGTGGGATGGTTATCTGACTCAGATGGTGTTTTGTGATGGATGTTGTGGGTGTTCCAAAATGTGGTGGCCATTACGTGATCTATGCCATACCTATTGCAGGCTGGATTTAGACCCATCTCAATATTTCCCCATTCTACTTTGCAAAACTGCTCAACATCTGTCGATCCAGACAAAAGTTTTCGATTGATTGAAACCTGAACTCTGATTTGACCAATCCAGGACATTAACATTGTTCGTTTTAAGCCATTCCTGTGTAGCTTTGACTTTTGCTTGGGGTCATTGTCTTCCTGGGAAACAAATCTTCTCTCAAGGCACAAGTTTTTCTGCAGACTGAATCAGATTTTTCTGTCAGATTTCCATGTACTAGTTTTACCCTCTCCATGTCCTGCTGCTATGATGCATTCCACCAACATGATACTGCCACCATGATGTGTGTTTTTGATAATGTGCAGTGTTCAAACATGTTTAGTCAGATGACCAAAAAGCTCAATTTAGGTCTCATCAAACAAAAGAATCTTCCAGCTGACATCAGAGTTGGCCATGTGCCTTCTGGAAAACTCTATTTAAGAAGTTTCTTTATAACAGTGGCTTTTTCTTTGATACTCTCCCATAATGTTGCAACTGCTGAGACAGTCATGCACAAAGTCTCTCCAATCTCATCCATTGTAGTTTGTGAGTCCTTCAGATTTCTCATACAGTGCATCTGGAAAGTATTCACAGAGCATCACTTTTTTCACATTTTGTTATGTTACAGCCTTATTCCAAAATGGATTAAATTTATTTTTTCCTCAGAATTCTACAGGCAACACCCCATAATGACAACGTGAAAAAGGTTTACTTGAGATTTTTGCAAATTTATTAAAAATAAAAAAATTGAGAAAGCACATGTAGAAAAGTATTCACAGCCTTTGCCATGAAGCTCAAACTTGAGCTCAGGTGCATCCTGTTTCCAATGATCATCCTTGAGATGTTTCTGCAGCTTAATTGGAGTCCACCTGTGGTAAATTCGGTTGATTGGACATGATTTGGAAAGGCACTCACCTGTGTATATAAGGTCCCACAGTTGACAGTTCATGTCAGAGCACAAACCAAGCATGAAGTCAAAGGAATTGTCTGTAGACCTCCGAAACAGGATTGTCTCGAGGCACAAATCTGGGGAAGGTTACAGAAAAATTTCTGCTGCTTTGAAGGTCCCAATGAGCACAGTGGCCTCCATCATCAGTAAGTGGAAGAAGTTCAAAACCACCAGGACTCTTCCTAGAGCTGGCCGGCCATCTAAACTGAGCGATCGGGGGAGAAGGGCCTTAGTCAGTAGGTGACCAAGAACCAAATGGTCACTCTGTCAGAGCTCCAGAGGTCCTCTGTGGAGAGAGGAGAACCTTCCAGAAGGACAACCATCTCTGCAGCAATCCACAATCAGGCCTGTATGGTAGAGTGGCCAGACGAAAGCCACTCCTTAGTAAAAGGCACATGGCAGCCTGCCTGGAGTTTGCCAAAAGGCACCTGAAGGACTCTCAGAACACGAGAAACAAAATTCTCTGGTCTGATGAGACAAAGATTGAACTCTTTGGTGTGAATGCCAGGCGCCACATTGGGAGGAAACCAGGCACCGCTCATCACCAGGCCAATACATTCCCTACAGTGAAGCATGGTGGTGGCAGCATCATGCTGTGGGGATGTTTTTCAGCGGCAGGAACTGGGAGACTAGTCAGGATAAAGGGAAAGATGACTGCAGCAATGTACAGAGACATCCTGATGAAAACCTGCTCCAGAGTGCTCTTGACCTCAGATAAGGGCGACTTTCAGCAGGACAACGATCCTAAGAACACAGCCAAGATATCAAAGGAGTGGCTTCAGGACAACTCTGTGAATGTCCTTGAGTGGCCCAGCCAGAGCCCAGACTTGAATCTGATTGAACATCTCTGGAGAGATCTTAAAATGGCTGTGCACCGACGCTTCCCATCCAACCTGATGGAGCTTGAGAGGTGCTGCAAAGAGGAATGAGCGAAACTGGCCAAGGATAGGTGTGCCAAGCTTGTGGCATCATATTCAAAAAGACTTGAGGCTGTAATTGCTGCCAAAGGTGCATCGACAAAGTATTGAGCAAAGGCTGTGAATACTTATGTACATGTGATTTCTCAGTTTTTATTTTTAATAAATTTGCAAAAACCTCGAGTAAACTTTTTCACGTTCATGGGGTGTTGTGTGTAGAATTGTGAGAAAAAAAATGAATTTAATCCATTTTGGAATAAGGCTGTAACATAACAAAATGTGGAAAAAGTGATGCGCTGTGAATACTTTCCGGACGCACTGTAGGCCAATCTGTTACATGGCAAATTGGTTAAATGCGTATCAATAGACTATGCTGAAACAGGTGGTGGTGATCATGCAGAACATGAAAACATCAACTTACAATATCCCAAAGAATATCTACAACCCTTAACACCGTCCAGTCTTCCACCACACGAATTACTGTAAAAAGAAGGATGTATCCAAGACAGTTAAAGTGGTAAATCTTCCGCGGATAACATTAGACAACAAATGAGATCTTGATATGCCATTCGTATTAAAATGTTAACAGTTTCCCACTAGAATAGCTTTTGCAAAGACAATTAACAAATCTCAGAGCAAAATATTCGAAAAAGTCGTTTTATTTAACAGAGAAAGAAAAGAAATTCACAGGCAGTTATACATTGCATTGTCACGATGAAAGTCCAAACACAGAATCAAAATTCAATGTGATATTGACGAAAATTTAATTTAAAAAATTGTTTATACTGAAGTTTACAGTAAAAGTGTAAGTTTAAAAGTATTTGCTTGTTAATTTCAAAGCCAAACAGAACAAAATAGTATTAAGCAATGAATAACTCTAATGCTACCTAAAACAAAATTTGCTTTCAAATTATTACATTTTACTATTTTTAATATGGTTAATTACTCACTGTAATGTAAAATAGTTAGTTCTATAATGCATATGTAACAATTCCCATGAAAATAAAAATCTGTTTAAATTGTACATTCACATCCCCATACACGAGTGGCAGAAACGCAAAGAGGCTAGCGCATAGTGCAGGCCCAGTGGTTGGCAAGTGAAGCGAGCAGGGAGCAAAATCCCCTATTAGACAAAAAGAAAAAGAAGCAACAATTCAAAAATACAGAGATCACAAAAAAATATACTGAAAATAAACATATACACAACAATATAAAAATGGCAAGAAAGGAGTGATGGAATGTTAAGATACAGTACTTAAACAAGTAGATCAAAAAATAAGGGAACGCTTAAATCACACAAGTTTCAAGTGGAAAATCTTTACTGAATAACAATGTGTAATTCATTGAGAACAAAATGATGTAACAACAGCCAATGGTAACCAAAATCACCAACCCATTGAGGGCTGATTGAACATCAGACTGAGAAGTCAAAAATTGAAATCACAGCCTAATCCAACATGCGTGAATTTCATTATAGCAACTCCTAATGTGACTGAGTAGTGTGTAATCCCCCACATGCCTGTATACACTCCCTACAACATGTGGGTATGCTTTTGATGAGACGAAGGATGATGTTATGGGGGATCTCCTCCCAGACCTGGATTAATACACCAGTGAGCTCCTTGACAATCTGTGGTGCTACTTGGTGATGTTAGATGCACCAATACATAACATCCCAGAGGTTCTCAACTGGATTTCAGTCTGAGGAACGTGCGGACCAGTCAGTGGTATCAATGCCTTCATCATCCAGGAACTGCCAACTCACTCTGGCCACATGAGGTTGGGCAGTGTCCTGCACCAGGAGGAACCCGGGACCCACTGCAACATTTTAAGGTCTGACAATGGCCTTGAGGATTTCATCCCAGTACTTAACAGCATTCATGGTACTGATAATTAGCACAAAGAGGTCTGTGTGACCCTCCAAGGATATGCCTCCTTAGACAACCACTGACTCACAGCCAAACCGGTCATTCTGGATTATGTTGAAGGCTGCATAACATTCACCACAGTGTCTCCAGGCCCTTTCATGTCTGCCACATGTGCTCAGTGTGAACCTGCTTTCATCTGTGAAGAGAATGGGGCACCCATGGTGGAGCTGCCAATTGCAGTATTTTCTGCCAAATGCCAATCGAGCTGCATGAAGATGGACTGTGAGCACAGGTTCCACTACATGATGTTGGGCCCTCATGACACCCTCATGGAGTCTGTTTCTGACACTTTGGTCAGAAACATACAAACCAGTAGCCAGCTGGGCTCTGGCAGCTGTCCTCCTGTTCCTCCTCTCACAAAGGAGCAGATACCAGTCCTGCTGCTGGGTTGATGCCTTTCTACAGCCTTGTCCAGCTCTCCTCATGACACGGCCTGTCTGTTGGCATCTCCTCCAAGGTCTTGAGATTGTGCTGCGACACACAGTAAACCTTCTTGCAATGGCACATATGAGTGTGCCATCCTGGAGGAGCTGATCTACATGTGGAAGCTGAATCTGCTGCAGGTACCACCTCATGATACCATTAGTGACAAGGACACTAGCAAAATGCAAAACTAGACAACAACCACTCTGGAAGAATAAGGAGAGAGCAATTGTCTATGGCCATCATTTCCTTTTTGGGGGTTGTCTTGCTTTTGTCTTCCAGGTCAACTGTTGTCACTTTTGTTTGCACCAAAGCAGGTGAAGTTGATTCCCAATCACAAATTCTTCCTAACAGGACAGATTAATATCCCTGAAATTATGTCGGAGATGGCTGAGGTGGCAACCTAGCCGGGATGCCCAGGAGGACCGGAGGAGGGCTCACGCCCCCCAGACCATGTGGGGGTGACTGCCCTGGTTCCTTTGGGGGCCACGGGTACAGAGCTCTGAAGCTTTACCCTGTAGGGGCCCATGGACACCTCCAGGGAGAGCCCCTGTGCCTTTGGAGCCCTGGACCTCAGCACTTCCGCCACACCCGAAAGTGCTGGGGGGAAGAGGACTGGGGGCACCCGGAATGCTTCTGGGTACGCAGCCGGCACTTCTGCCATACTGGGGAGTGCGGGTGGAAGGTTGCCGGAGCAGACCTGGAGCACATCCGGGTGCTGATAAAAGGGGCCGTCTCCCTTCAGACAATGGCTGGAGTCGGAAGTGCAGAGGACGAGGTCTCTGGAGGAGGCAAGGAGGCGGCCTGAAGAGTGAAGGCATTGTGTTTTGTGGCCAGGACTTTGGGGACTGTTGAGCACTATTGTAAATATGCAGTTTGTAAATAAACGTGTGTGGGGTGATTTGAACGTGTCTGACTGTCTGTGTCCGGGTCATGTTCCACAATGGCGCCCAACAGGCCAGAACCTCTTTGTCCTTTTCCCGTGGTCCTCTCTTTGTCCAGGGCGGTTGCCCCCTCATGGCCCGGAAGCTATTCTTGTCCCTTTCCGGTCCCTCCAGGCATCCCGACAGGTAATGACCCCGACAATCTGCCACACTTAATTGGCTTGGTGTTAGACTGGGATGATTAAGTGTTATGTTCATTTTTTCAGCAGTTTATTTACTACTACTTCTACTACCATAGTACTACTACTACTGCTAATAATAAAAATAAATACAAATACAACTACTACTAATAATAATAACTATTCAGAAGTAGTATTTGAAGAAATGCTACTGTGGGTCCTTTATACTAATAGAAATGCTTCTGCATAATGCCCAACTGTGACAGTGACAGCTAAATCAGACATTTTCTTTTGTTGTTAACTTTTTTTTCCTTTTCAGTCATTCTAGTATGTGTTCAGACCGTAGTGTGTGTGTGCGTCTATCTCTCAACCTCTCAATCTATCTATCTATCTATCTATCTATCTATCTATCTATCTATCTATCTATCTATCTATCTATCTATCTATCTATCTATCTATTATATAGTGCCTTAACTATCTATCTATCTATCTATCTATCTTTTTTTTTTTTTTTACCGTGTCCTGTTCGGCTGTGAAGCAATCAGAATTGATGTCTGAATGCTGGCGACTAGCCTTACAGTTTTTCTCTCAGGTGGAGCGTTACAGCTTCTGCTGACGTCACGCCTGATACCAAAACTTTATTAAAAAATATTTTTAGATGTTTTAAGATTCGAACCGGACACGGAGATAAAAGTGAAAGAAAAAGAAGAGAGAGAAGGAAGAGATGGAGGTATAGGGGGAGGGGGGGTTTCGTATAGAATAAACAATAAATGAACCAGAATCCGCTTCTAGACCTGCAGAAAGAGAGGGGAAACAAAAAACCACAAGACAAAAACATTGCTGCATCAGCTACATGAAGATATATAAAAGTAAAAATGTTTGCTGACAATCATACAGTAATTATTACTGAGGCATTTAAGGCCACCACAACCTTAGATCATGTGCTGAAGATGTCCAAGTCATACTTATGAAATCACCATGTGAGCACCTGTGTGTGTACGCACGCTTGTATGTGTAAGGTTTCTCTATAGGAGCATCCAATAGTGAGTGTGAAGGGCCACAGACCTGCCCCCAAAAACGTGCGGAAGATGGAGGGAGTTCCAAGCCCAGAGATCCAGAGGTCACCCCAGAGCTGGAGACCCCAGGGAGGCCGTCACCAGAGAAGCCCCAACCCCACCCGAGAGGCGCAGAGGATCACCCGGGGTCACAACCAGCAGCCGGCAGAGTCCCGGAGATATCAACGGCAAGCCCTCAGGCCGCCCGCAGCCGCTCTCCCCGAGTCGGCCGGGCCCGGAACCCAGCAGCCCGGGACCCGAGGCGACCCACCCGCCGAGGATCCAACAGAGCCCAGGGAACCAGATCCCACCAGGCAGCCACCGGGAGCGACCAGACAGATGCTTAAGGCAGGGGAGGGTAGGCAAAGATGTTGTAGTATTGCCAGATGTCCCAGGAGAGGGGAGGAGTCCAAAACCCCACCTGACATATACAGTCACACACAAACACAGTCATACACTCCCTCCCTCATGCTCTCACATACACATACAACCCAAGACTTACAAGGATGTACGCCAGACACCCATTCACACTCCCCACACACACCCTACCTAACTCTGGTCCCGGTGCTGCCGTACCTGAGGTACAGCCATTCCTGGACGTCAGAGTTAGCCCCGTTCCGCAGGGGTAATAGTGAGCAGGCACCCCATCCAACGTAGAGCAAAGCAACCCACCACTCCAGACCACAGGCAGACGGCCAGCTCCCACTCCTAGCCTCCAGCCCCGGCAGCTAACTGAGAACAGAGTGTGATAAGACCTCTAGTCTCCCTCCGCCTGCTCTAATGTAGTGTTGGTGTGTGCTGATAAGGTGCATTTTGTGGTTGGGGGGGCGCAGGCAGTGCCGGCACCATGTGGCCTACACCAGCTGATGCCAACACACAGCCCCACCTCCCCCCCAAAACTCTCCGTGACTAGGTGCAGTTTAAAATTGGAAGTGGACACCGCACTCGGAGTGAGGCTGAAATTTCCCCACCGGATGCCGTTGAGTGTGCCCACTCCCAAGGCCCTAAGTGTGCATTTGTGTGGAATGTTTTTTGTGGAAGTGTTTAATGTGCAAATAAAATTGGGGTGTAGGCTGCCACAGGACTGCGGAAACGGGATCCATACCCGCACCCCTGACTTACCCACACCCCAAGGCCCTATGTGCATGTTTGTGTGATGATGTGAAGGAGCAGGAGGAGGGAAATGTCTGAGGATGGGGAGGAACGGCTGAGGGGCCTGAGCCCTCCAGGGAGCCAGCTCCCCTACTGGCCCCAATAGGCACCTCCGTTCCCAAAATCCACCCGGGCACGGAGGCCCCAGCCTATCTAGCCATGGCCCGAAGCAGCAGCATCACAGAGCCCCACGGAGTCTGAGGCCACCAACCCACACCACCCCAGCAGAATATTTACTCCCATCCCCACATTTACTCAACATTCAGATTAAGTAAGACATAAGACACCCAGGTAAAGCTGGATCCTCCCCCTCCCGGACATCCCCCTCCCCCATGGTGGAACTGCCGCACGTTCCGGCCCTCTTCCCGCCAGCGTACATGCCAGGACCCAATCCCCAAGGCCCCACCCATATCCCCATCCGGGACGGCCGCCCCAAACCCTAAGCCACCAGGCCCACACCCAGACCAACCCAGGGGCATTGCGGCCACTAGGCAGCGACCGCAGCCACCGTCAAGACCCCCCTAAGGCCCTACACACAACCACCAGAAGCCCACCCCCGGAGGTAACCCAAGCACCACCAGAGTCGGGCAGCAGCCCCCAGCCCAAGACCCCCTAGTGAACCCACCCCAGGGATCCTCCAGATACTCCAAGCTCAGACTCTCCACCACATCAACCACAGCATCCCGCAGGACCATATCAATGACCCTCCATCATCGCTATGTGATGGAACCGATCAAAGGAGCCCAGAGAGATTGATTTGAAGTGGAGGCAGAGGCTGTCTCAAGTGTAATATGATCCAATAAAAGATTTCTATACTGGTTAATGCAAAGATTATCTTTGTTTTTCCAGTTTATGAGGATAGTTTTCTTAGCGATGCATATGGCAGTGAGAACCACGTGAACCAAATTTGTTTCAATCGGGACATCCTCTAGGTTCCCCAGCAAGCAAAATGAGGGGGAAGTTGGGATATCACATTTCAGACACTTTGACAGGTCTTCACATACTCTATACCAGAATCCCTGAACAGGTGGACATGACCACAGTGCGTGGATATAACTGTCAGGAATGTTGTCTGTGCAGTGTGTGCAGGTGTCAGATGGCACAAATCCCATCCTGAACATCCGATGACCTGTATAGTGTACTCTGTGTAGAATTTTGTATTGAATTAGTTGTAAATTGGGGTTTCTGATCGTTTTAAAAGTTTTTAAACAGGTTTGGGACCAGAAAGTCTGATCAAAGCTAACTAATAGATCCTCCTCCCATTTGCCTATAGGAATTGCTATTGTATCATCTATTTTGGTCAATGTTTTATATACTTTAGACAGTAATTTGGGGTGTTTGAGATTACAGAAGTCTAATACCCTTGATGGTGTTTGTAATTCTACTTTAAGCTTAAATTTTTCTTTAACTACTGATTTAATTTGGAGATATTCTAAAAATCTATTCTTGTCTATCCCAAATTGGGAGACTATTCTGTTAAATGGAATGAAATCCAATCCTTCAACTATGTGTTCCATGTATAGAATTCCTTTACTTTTCCAGTATGGGAGGTTCATCATTTTATTGTTTTGCAATATGTCAGGATTATTCCAGATGGGTGTGCGTCTGCATGGAATTAGTCTATCTATCTATCTAATAAACTTACTTAATCCAGCAAATACAGGGTCAAAATAAAGCTGAATATGTAGAAATAAAAAAATAACAAGTGAATATATCACCTACACACATGAATTTATCTAAACTTTATTATGTCCTTTCAATGACAGCAGATTTCAATAAGGCATTAACTAAATCAATGATGTTAGCTACCAATAAAATTAACCAACAACTGAAAGTTAATCTGAGCTAATTAGTTTTTTTGCATGTTAAAAAGTTGAAGTTGGACACATCTAGATTGCTAAACACTCCAGAAAGTGCAGCACAAGCCACTTCTTCATGCTTTCATTTTTTTTTTCTTTTCTGTATTCCCGACCGATGTTGTTTGATACCATCTCTCTGATTGTTAATTGAAAGTGATCACAACAGGCGACTGTCAAAAACATTCATTTGATGAATCATGAAACAGCAATAACTATATTAGAGAGACTGCTTTCTCCATTGTGTGCAGTGTGTGAAGTGTGAATAGGGCGGCTTTGCACAGCAGTTTTGTTCAGTATTTTCTCTTTGTGTTTGAACTGTCTCGTTTACACCTGCTCTCGCTCATTTGTACTTAAGCATAGCCTGCTAAAGCACACACCTCTTACTGATGTCAACAGCAACAGATTCTTTGTTTCCATGGATAAACATTTGCAATGAATCATATGATTGTCATCCAATCTTGAATTGAGTTCACAAATTATTACACATATACAGCGTATACACTACATTATAGATAATGTTAAGTGCCTCTTATTATATAGTGTGTACTTTAAAAGCAGATTCAGATTTTGCTCAAACTTTTCTTAACAACTGTAGATTTTCTCACCAGACAGACCAGCGACTTCTTCATCAGACCGTCTTCTGTATGAGGATGCTGCTCCAGATTTCCTTTTTGTCCGACAGATATCTTGAGCCATGTAGAGAGAACTAAATGTCTGTCCAGAGTGGCACTCAAGGCCTCAATATCCCGAGTTCCTTCTCATCAAAGTTTATTAGACTTTTCAGCAGTCAAGAACTGTGGAAAGAAAATAAATGTGAGAGAGAACTGGTACAGTGACATAGCTGGGGGACAGGGGCTGATGCAGCAGCACATGGTTTGAATTTTATCATGGACTATCATATAACTACTGCACACCAAATATGTTCTGTAGTTATTATGTCACTGTGATTTTTGCTTTAATGATTATTCAGACAAATATGTGATTTTCTTTTTGTCCTTACCTATTTGCATATATTTAAGCTGTATGTATACATATATACAAAAAATACTTTGTACTAGGACTATCAGCTGCTGTAAGAGTTTTCCAATAAAGACCTTTTGAAATATAAACCTGAAGACGGCTGATTTCAATATAGAGCAAAGCTCATGATCAAGAAAATTATCTTTATACTGTATAGTATAACAAAGAACTTATTAGAATATTTTGGTTATAGAAAGGAGACAAGGCATATATAAAACTTTTATCATTTATTTGACAATAAAATATTTGAATAAACTGGTAAAAGAAACGCTAGTTATCTGTCTGTCACATTGGCTAACATCTCATATCTCTTTGGCTAGAACTCACTGACTGTCCAGACTTTGAGCCTTTTCTCCTTACCAAGCCACTCGAACACAGCTGAAGAGCCAAGTCCTGTGCCGTAGACAGGGACCTTACCCATGATATTGCTGTAACCAAGATTTTTGTTGAGATAGTGTACTCTCTTCAAAGAAATTGCCTCAGTGTTAAATATTAAGTTTAAGGCCAGTGTTTTCTGGCTTATTTGGGTGTTTTTGAGTTATTAGTCAGCTGTGGTGGTGTCTGTGATGCTTGACCCGTGGAATCAAAGCAAAGCAGTAAAAAGGAAAAGTAGAGGATGAAAAAATTAGGCAACAGTAGACAAATCTTGTATAGCTCATTTTTAGATGAATATGCAATATGGGCATGTAGCCATCAAGTGACCGTATGCACATCTTAGTCCAAGAATAATCAACAGCATCTGAACTGAGACACAAATGAGTGACATCCAGAGAGAAAATTTTTAGATGGAAACCAATGGTGGTGTGATCCAAATTCCGTCAGTTGAAGGAAGGAATTGAACCATCTCATCTGGCAGCCCACATTGGAGCAGGAGTCTGGAAGTACGGCCAACCCTGTAATACACACATAGAAACACACTGCTGGCAGCTTACAAGCTCTCCCGTCCTCAGGCAGTTGGGGATTTCTGCTGTTGTTCAGTGTGATATGAAACTTGTGAGTGTGTCTTTGTAATCTGAAAGTCACTGGTTTTCATATACGTTTGATAGTGGATCATTTAGCTCAGAGGTGAGGGGTACTGTAAGTTGGGCAAGGATTCAGAATGACAAAAGCTTCAGATAAAGGTGAAGGAAGAAGAGTTTGAGAGAGTGGTCCTGGTGCTCATTGCACTATATTTTTGAAAGTGGGTCATGTGGACCAGCTTGTAAATTCATACGGTGACCTGACATGAACCAAACAATTATGCAATGTGGTAGGTAGGTGCCAACACTAAACAGATGTGCTTTAAAAAATGCTTGCAGTAACATAATGCACTCGCTTCTCATTTTCTGCCAGGCGCTGTGATTTAGGATGAACAGCAGGGATGGAATGGCATGCTAACCAGGATTGTTGCTGTTCACTTTCTCAGCTGGGAGGTCGGTATAATTAAGGGACATAGGAAGACTTTGTGCCCCTAGTTTGTTGGGTGACAGCCTTCATCCAGCATGGGTTCCATTTACATAGATGGAATTTCTGGGAGACAGTTCTGTTGGGTTCCTTGGGAGAAATAAAAATCCCCTGACAAATAGCTCACATGGACTAAATGAATACACGTCAAAGCTCTGTTTCATCCCACTGTACTCTGACAATGTGGCAGCCATGGTAATTGTGTTTATGTGCCTTTTGTTCCCATCATATTATAGCAATAACGGAAACCTGGCTAAATAACAAAGATGGGGATGAGTGTAACATAGAGGGATACACATTTTTTAGGAAGGATAGACAGAACAGAAAAGGAGGTGGGGTTGCTGTTTATGTCAAACAGGGTTTAAATGTAAGTCATCTTCAGTTGGCTGATGAGCCCCATCTTAGTGAGGACATGTGGCTTCGCCTGGAAAATATTAGGGAAAGAGGTCTTATTTTAGTGAGTGTGTTATAGACCACCCAATTCAGACAGTAATTTCAACACACATCTTTTAAGTAATATCAAAAAGGCAAGTTTACAGGGGGATACTATAGTCATTGGGGACTTTAATTAATCAAATATTAACTGGGATAACCTTGCAGATGGAGGAGCACAAGAGCAGGAGTTTTTAGAAGTAATCAGCGACTGTTTATTAACACAGCATGTTAAAGCACCAACATGGGGTGAAGCCTGTCTGGATTTAGTATTCTGTAATAATCAGGATAGAATTGAGGGTGTAGAGGTGATTGATCCACTAGGGTCAAGTGACCATAATGTAATACAATTCTCAGTATTTTGTAAGAGTGCAGATGCAAAGACTAAAATTGTTAAGTTGAACTTTAGTAGGGCTAATTTTGAGCAGATACGACAAAGTCTAAGTAGGATAGACTGGGATAAGCTTTTAAATGTGGAGACAGTCAAGGAGCAGTGGAACAGGTTTAAAAATGTTTTACATGTAATGCAGGACAGATACATACCTAAATTTGGAAGTAATAGGAAAGTACAAAAAACTCCACGATGGATTAATAAAGATTTAAAAAAGAAGTTGCAAAGGAAAAAACTGCTGTATAAGGCATATAAGACTAATGACTGCAAAGTGAATCGAAGCATATGAGAACATGAGGGCAACCATTAAGAAGGATATGAGAGAGGCTAAAAGACAGTTGGAGAGGAATATAGCAGATAAGGCGAAAGAAGACCCCAAGAGATTCTTTCAGTATTTTAGTAGTAAAAGAACAGTCAAGGAGGAGGTCAAGTTCATCAGGAATAGTAAAGGGGAATTAAAAGATACAGACAATGAAATAGCAGATGCCCTAAACTTACATTTTTCTGAGGTGTTTACAAGTGAGCAAGTGGATAACCTGCCAGAGGTAAACACAACTACTAAGAAGGTACTGAAGGATTTGGAAATTGTAGAGGGAGAAGTGCTGCTCAGATTAAATAAGATGAAATCAAACAAATGACCAGGCCCAGATAATATTTATCCTCGTGTTCTTAAGGAGGCTAGTGAGTACAGATATAAACCCTTGACACATATTTTTAGGAAGTCACTGAGCACTGGAAAGATTCCGGACTGGAAAATGGCAAATATCATCCCATTATATAAAAAGGGTGACAGGGCAGATCCAAGCAACTATAGGCCAGTAAGCTTAACATGCATCACAGGAAAATTAATGGAAGGAATTATTAAGGATAAGATTGAGCAACACATGGCAAGGACAGGAGTTATTTTGAACAGTCAGCATGGGATCAGAAGAGGGAGGTCGTGTTTTACTAACATGTTGGAATTCTATGAGGTTGCAACAAAAGCATACGATCAAAGTGGAGCTTATGATATTATTTATCTGGACTTTCAGAAAGCATTTGATAAGGTGCCACATGAGAGGTTGGGCATCAAGTTAAAAGAAGTGGGAGTTCAGGGTGATGTTTTTAGATGGGTGCAGAATTGGCTCAGACACAGGAAGCAGAGGGTGATGGTGCGAGGAACCTCATCAGAACTGGCCGATGTTAAGAGTGGCGTTCCACAGGGGTCAGTGCTAGGGCCGCTGCTAGGTGGATTAGCAGATAATTTGGAATCCGTTATATCATTACAGTAGGACTGGGATAGCATACAGGCTTGGGCAGATTTGCGGCAGATGAAATTTTATGTCAGTAAATGTAAAGTATTACACATAGGAAGTAAAAATATTAGGTTTGAATACACAATGGGCGGTTGGAAAATCGAGAGTACACCTTATGAGAAGGATTTAGGAGTCATAGTGGACTCTAAGCTATCAACTTCCCGACTGTGTTCAGAAGACATTAAGAAGCCTAACAGAATGTTATTTTATATAGCGCCTTGATCTGTGGAGTACAAGTCCAAGGAGGTTATGCTCAACCTTTATAATGCACTGGTGAGGCCTCATCTGGAGTCCTGTGTGCAGTTTTGGTCTCCAGGCTACAAAAAGGACATAGCAGCACTAGAAAAGGTCCAGAGAAGAGTGACAAGGCTGATTCCAGGTCTACAGGGGTTGAATTATGAGGAAAGATTAAAAGAGCTGAGCCTTTAGAGTTTAAGCAAAAGAAGATTAAGAGTTGACATGACTGAAGTGTTTAAAATTATGAAGGGAATTAGTACAGTGGATCAAGACTTGTATTTTAAAATGAGTTCATCAAGAACACAGGGACACAGTTGGAAACTTGTTAAGGGTAAATTTCGCACAAACATTAGGAAGTTTTTCTTTACACAAAGAACGATAGACACTTAGAATAAGCTACCAAGTAGTGTGGTAGACAGTAAGACGTTAGGGACTTTCAAAACTCGACTTGATGTTTTCTTGGAGGAAACAAGTGGATAGGACTGGCGAGCTTTGTTGGGCTGAATGGCCTGTTCTCGTCTAGAGTGTTCTAATGTTCTAATCATTGTGGAGTAGACAAATGTTGCATTTTCTGGTGTAGACTAGACACACAAAAAAAAGTAAATTCATAGGATAATAAACCAGTAAAACTTATATTGGAGTCCATCTGCAACCTTTAAGGGAGCCATGCAGTTTAGTCAATAGGTTTCATAAACAAGACAAATTTTAGTAGTACAAGTGAATGATAAATCAACAAAGTAAGTTTATAAAATGTATCTCTATTATATAAAAAAAATCCTGGGACGAGACATGACTTTTTCAGAGAGATACTTTCAAGTCCCGTGAGATGAAACTTTGTGCCAAGAGATTTAACTACGCCCGGGGCCGGAAATAAAAGACAAAGAGTAGATGACAAAGTAGAACATTGTAAAGAATACAAAAAAGTTAGCACGATACACATGCAGAGCAGGTTAGAGATAATAAAAGTAATAAAATTCGATTGTCTCAAAAAAATGATAGTAAAGATCACATTAGTGCAAACAAACGGAAATTATTACTCGGTGAAATAACAGAACAGCGAAAAGAGATTGTTTGGCTTTAAACTTTAAGTCAGAGATTTGAAGAGATTTTAAGCCAAATCATCTAATTTGTGTTGCCATCAGGAAAAAGTAGTGTTACTTCCCAATGAAGAGGCGTATCCACGAGAAATAAAAGATTTGTTGTTTGGTGAAAGTGAAATCCACATACGCGAGCAGCAGAGACGTAAAGTGGCTGGCGCAGGCCAGGGGGTTGGTGAGCGAAGCCCCCTAGTAAATATACTGTATAATATATAAATATACAAATATATACAACCCTGGTTAATGTGATCCCATTTCTAAACTTCAGTTTTTGTTCAGTTTAGTAACAGAAAGCACACATTTAGGTAATGATTTCTAAATTCAGGCAAATTTCAGTTGCAAGTTCTTTCATTAAAGAGCAGGTTTAATTTTCTAAAACATTTTTAGACACATATTTTACTATATTTCATTAGAATTAGCTGTTAAGGCATGAAACTTTAAAGCACAAGGTTTCCATTTCGATTCCTGCCCATGCTTTGTAATATACAGCATGTAGAGAATGTGTGTAAATTGTGCAGTAGTGCTTTATTAGTAAAGTGATATTCAATTTAGAAAACAGTGCACTTAATAAAAGGGATTCTTTGTTCTGCAACAACAACAACAACAAAAAATTTAAATGTTGAATGAAAAAATATCATGCACTCTAATTCATTGTTGCTGTTTCCTCGTAAAACTTAAGGGTCTGCATTGTTTATTCTTTGGCTGATTGTTTAACTATCACTTTTATTAAAATTAATTGCATTTATTTTTATAGAACACACTTTCACTTAAAATCCCACTTTAGCATACAACAATTCTATGTTAATTAATGTTGACTTATGTTTATTTTTTATTGTGTCTTCTATTTTTCTATTCATTTTGTAAAGCACTTTGAGCTACATTTTTTTGTATGAATATGTGCTATATAAATAAATGTTGATTGATTGATTGATTGAATTATGAATACCGAACAGTTAGAATATGACAAACTCATAATGTTACTGTGAAAATGCAATATTTGTTAAAATAAATACAAAATCTATCCATATTATAAGGACCGGAAATGTATTTTTTTTTTAATCAGTTTTAACTTTTCATGCCATCAGCCCACTGCCATGGATAACAGCACGAGCAACAATAGTATATTAAGAGAGAATACCATGATGCACTATGATATAAGAGACAAGTAACCTTACCTGGATTCAGGAAACAGCAGGCCAACATAAAACTGCCATTTTCTTTTCTGTCTACAGCAAAGTCCCACTAAATTGAGGGGTCCTCAAACCAGTCTAGATGTTTTTCAGTTGTTTGTCTGCATTCTAGCACACCTAAACACAGCTTTTTACTACAGGATAGAATGTACATTAAAAAAAGGTATTGTTTGGGTACAGATAAATCTAGACAAGAATTTTAGATCGATATCCGTTGGCTTAAATATAGAAAAGTATGAAATTCTTTAAATTGGAGGACACGCAAGTAGGAACAAGAAGTTTTACCAAATCACTAGATATTTAAGATGTTATCTTTCATATCATCCTGACCTTCAGCACTCACATTACTGCTCTATGTAAAAACTGATTTTTCCTTATAAAAATGCAAGAAAGATAAGCTGCATTCTTAATATGCAGAATCTTGGGAGTGAAATTTATGCAATGCATTATTTGTAGGCTGAACCAAGAGTAGGCTAGGCATGTATCAAAATGTAGAAAAATCAGTGGTTCACTGTAGAACACAAGTTCTTATGTCTATGGCTGAGTTCAGGAATAATAATTCAGGAAACAGCAAGGAAATTTTGGAGTGCCAACTGGGTCATCCCTTTTATTGCCAGAGGACAGTGAAACGAAAAAAAGAAACAAAGAGAACAATGTCTGTAAGCATGCGTCCTAAATGTGGGAATTCAAATCAGCAGAGGACAAAATGAACACCGACAAAATGAACAAAGGAACATAACACAGGTGTTGGAAACAATACAGATAATGAACAAAAAGTAATATTAACATAGAATAGCACAAAAATGGGCAAAAGAAACAAGAAACACAACTTGGAACTGATAACCACAAAAACAAAAAAAAAATACAAACTTATTACATTTTGATTGGCATATGCAATTAAGTATTCCTCTGTACTCAGCACACGTGACAATCACAATAATATCCTTGTAGGACCTTATAAACCTACTGTCAGGGATGCCAGGGGCAACGACCCGACCGGGATGCTGTGAGGGACCGAAGAGGGTCAGAGCCCACCCTGGACCACGTGGGGGCCGCCTTCCTGGTTGCTCTGGGGGCCACGGGTACAGGGCATGAAAGCTCCACCCTGTAGGGGCCCGTGGTCACCGCCAGGAGGCGCCCCAATGCCTTGGGGACTTATTACCCCAGCACTTCCGCCACAAAAGGAAGTGCTGGAGAGAAGATTTAGGACGGCACCCGGAGAGCTGCCAGGAGGACAGCCGGCACTTCCGCGTGGCCAGAGGAGGAATGCTGGGAACACCTGGGGCTTATCCGGGGAATGTTTAAAAGGG
>NW_024378851.1:0-8616 GCF_016835505.1 Polypterus senegalus
TCCAAACAGTTCTTAACCATAAGGGTACTGGGGGTTTCATCATTTAGAACTGCCTTTACCAGACTATTTTGACTTTCCACAGAGTTAGAGTTGAAGGTAACCTGAATTCATCATAACACTTTTCAAGACCTGAAAACAACTTTGAGAACACACGTGTGACACCTTGTTTTCAGGGAAACTTTTCAAAACAGTTCATTTCTGTAAAAAACTATGTCGCAGATGTATTTCATAGTTTCACAACATAGAAGTTAAGACTCATTGAGTTTCACTCACCTTTAGATTTAGTCTATTTTAAGTCAAAGGGGATTTCAAAAAGTGAGATTAAGATGTTGAAGTGCACTTTGAAAACAGTTGTGAGAACCAGGATCCAAACAGTTCTTAACCATATAAGGTACTGGGAGTTTCATAATTTAGAACTGCTTTTACCAGAGTACTTTGACATTACCGCGGTAGAGTTGAAGGTAACCTTAATTCACCATAACGCGTTTCAAGGCCTGAAAACTAACTTTTGTTTACACATGTGATACGCCTTGTTTTCCAACAGGAAACTTCATTCAAAACAGTTCATTTCTGTAAAAAACTATGTCCTAGATGTATTTCAAGTGGTTTCGCAACATAGAGCTTAAGACTCATTAAATTTAACTCACCTTCAGTTTTTGCCCAATGCAACTCAATAGGAATTTCAAAGGTGAGTTTGAGATATGTAAAGTGCTTGCACTACTGAAAATAGTTGAGGAAACCATCGAAACAGTTCTTAACCATAAAAGGGTTACTGGGTTTCATCATTTAGAACTGCTTTTACCAGGTAGTTTTGAATTTACACAGAGTTAGAGTTGATGATAGCCTTAATTCACCACTGCTGAACGTTTCCAAGGGCTTCAAGAATTCACTTTGTGTACACATTTGCTAACGCCTTGTTTTCCACCAGGCTTCTGTTCAAAACAGTTCATTTCTGTAAAAAACTATATCGCTGATGTTTTTCAAGTGTTTTCACAACATAGAAGTTAAGACTCATTAAATTTAACTCAACTTCAGTTTTGCCCAATGCAACTCTATTGGAATTTCAAATGTTGAGTTTGAGATGTTGAAGTGCACTTTGAAAAACAGTTGGAAACCATCAAACAGTTCTTAACCATAAGGGTACTGGGGTTTCATCATTTAGAACTGCTTTTACCAGAGTATTTTGACATTACACAGATGTTAGAGTTGAAGGTAACTTCGATTCACCATAACGCGTTTCAGGACCTGACAAAATAACTTTGTGTACACATGTGATGCCTTGTTTTCCACCAGGTAACTGTTCAAAACAGTTCATTTCTGTAAAAACTATGTCGCAAGTGTTTCAAGTGGTTTCACAACATAGAAGTTAAGACTCATTGAGTTTCACTCAACTTCAGTTTTGTCCATTGCAAGTTAATGGATTTCAAAAGTGAGTTTAAGATGTGAAGTGCACTATGAAAACAGTTGGGAAACCATCCAAACAGTTCTTAACCATAAGGGTACAGGGGATTTTATCATTTAGAACTGTTTTTACCATAGTATTTTGACTTTACACAGCGTTAGATTTGAAGGTAACCTTATTTCACCATAACAGCGTTTCAGGGCCCTGAAAATCACTTTGTGTACACATGTGACGCCTTGTTTTCCACCAGGAAACTGTTCAAAACAGTTCATTTCTGTAAAAACTATATATGGCAGATGTGTTTCAAGTGTTTTCACAACATAGAAGTTAAGACTCATTGAGTTTCACTCAACTTCAGTTTTTGTCCATTGCAAGTTAATGGGGATTTCAAAAGTGAGTTTAAGATGTGAAGTGCACTATGAAAAACAGTTGGGAAACCATCCAAACAGTTCTTAACCATAAGGGTACTGGGGATTTTATCATTTAGAACTGTTTTTACCATATTATTTTGACTTTACACAGCGTTAGAGTTGAAGGTAACCTTATTTCACCATAACGCGTTTCAGGGCCTGAAATTCACTTTGTGTACACATGTGTGACGCCTTGTTTTCCACCAGGAAACTGTTCAAAACAGTTCATTTCTGTAAAAACTATTTCGCAGATGTGTTTCAAGTGTTTCAACTTTCACAACATAGAAGTTAAGACTCATTAAATTTAACTCAACTTCAGTTTTGCCAAATGCAACTCAATAGGATTTTCAAAAGCTGAGTTTGAGATGTTGAATTGCACTTTAAAAAACAGTTGGGAAACCATCCAAACAGTTCTTAACCATAAAGGGTACTGGGGTTTCATCATTTAGAACTGCCTTTACCAGAGTATTTTGACTTTCCACAGAGTTAGAGTTGAAGGTAACCTGACTTCATCATAACACTTTTCAAGACTTGAAAACAACTTTGTGTACACATCTGTGACGGCTTGTTTTCCACCAGGAAACTGTTCAAAACAGTTCATTTCTGTAAAAACTATGTGCAGAAGTGTTTCAAGTGGTTTCACAACATAGAAGTTAAGACTCATTGAGTTTAACTCAACTTTAGATTTGGCCCAATGCAAGTCAAAGGGGATTTCAAAAAGTGAGTTTGAGATGTTGAAGTGCACTTTGAAAAACAGTTGTGAAACCATCCAAACAGTTCTTAACGATAAGGGTACTGGGGGTTTCATCATTTAGAACTGCCTTTACCAGAGTATTTTGACTTTCAACAGAGTTAGAGTTGAAGGTAACCTGAATTCATCATAACACTTTTCAAGACCTGAAAACAACTTTGTGTACACATGTGTGATACCTTGTTTTCCAACAGGAAACTTTTCAAAACAGTTCATTTCTGTAAAAAACTATGTCGCAGATGTATTTCAAGTGGTTTCACAACATAGGGTTAAGACTCATTGAGTTTCACTCACCTTCAGTTTTTGTCCATTTGCAAGTTAATGGGGATTTCAAAAGGTGAGTTTAAGATGTGAAGTGCACTTGGAAAAACAGTTGGGAAACCATCCAAACAGTTCTTAACCATAAGGGTACTGGGGATTTCATCATTTAGAACTGCTTTTACCAGAGTATTTTGACCTTACACAGCGTTAGAGTTGAAGGTAACCTTATTTCACCATAACGCGTTTCAGGGCCTGAAAATAACTTTGTTTACACATGTGTGACCTTGTTTTCCACCAGGAAACTGTTCAAAACAGTTCATTTTGTAAAAACTATGCTAGCTGATGTTTTTCAAGTGGTTTCACAACATAGAAGTTAAGACTCATTGAGTTTCACTCAACTGTAGATTTGTCCAATGCAAGTCAAAGGGATTTCAAAAGTGAGTTTGAGATGTTGAAGTGCACTTTGAAAAACAGTTGTGAAACCATCCAAACAGTTCTTAACCATAAGGGTACTGGGGGCTTCATCATTTAGAACTGCCTTTACCAGAGTATTTTGACTTTCCACAGAGTTAGAGTTGAAGGTAACCTGAATTCACCATAACGCGTTTCAAGGGCTGAAAATCACTTTGTGTACACATGTGTGACACCTTGTTTTCCACCAGGAAACTGTTCAAAACAGTTCATTTCTGTAAAAACTATATCGCAGATGTGTTTTAAGTTTCACAACATAGAAGTTAAGACTCATTAAATTTAACTCAACTTCAGTTTTTGCACATTGCAACTCAATTGGAATGTCCAAAGGTGAGTTTGAGATAGTGAAGTGCACTTTGAAAACAGTGGGAAACCATCAAACAGTTCTTAACCATAAGGGTAATAGGGATTTCATCATTTAGAACTGCTTTTTACCAGAGTACTTTGACTTTACAGCGTTAGAGTTGAAGGTAACCTTATTTCACCATACGCGCGTTCAGGGCCTGAAATTCACTTTGTGTACACATGTGTGACGCCTTGTTTTCCACCAGGAAAATGTTCAAAACAGTTCATATCTGTAAAAAACTATGTCGCAGATGTGTTTCAAGTGGTTTCACAACATAGAAGTTAAGACTCATTAAATTTAACTCAACTTCAGTTTTGGCACAATGCAACTCAATAGGAATTTCAAACATTAGGTTTGAGATGTTGAATTGCACTTTGAAAAACAGTTGGGAAACCATCCAAACAGTTCTTAACCATAAGACATTGCGGGGATTTCATTATTTAGAACTGCTTTTACCAGAGTATTTTGACTTTACACAGCGTTAGAGTTGAAGATTACCTTATTTCACCATAACGCGTTTCAGGGCTGAAAATAACTTTGTGTACACATGTGTGACGCCTTGTTTTCCACCAGGAAACTGTTCAAAACAGTTCATTTCTGTAAAAAATTATGTCGCAGAAGTGTTTCAAGTTTTTCAACTTTCACAACATAGAAGTTAAGACTCATTGAGTTTCACTTAACTTCAGTTTTTGTCCATTACGAAGTTAATGGGGATTTTCAAAAAGTGAGTTTAAGATGTTGAAGTGCACTATGAAAAACAGTTGGGAAACCATCCAAACAGTTCTTAAATACAAGGGTACTGGGGTTTTATCATTTTAGAACTGTTTTTACCATAGTATTTTGACTTTCCACAGCGTTAGAGTTGAAAGTAACCTTATTTCACCATACAGCGCTTTTCAGAACCTAAAAATTCACTTTTTGTACACATGTGTGACGCCTTGTTTTCCACCAGGAAAATGTTCAAAACAGTTCATTTCTGTAAAAAACTATGTCGCAGATGTGTTTCAAGTGGTTTCACAACATAGAAGTTAAGACTCATTAAATTTAACTCAACTTCAGTTTTTGCCCAATGCAACTCAATAGGTTTCAAACGTTGAGTTTGAGATGTTGAAGTGCACTTTGAAAAACAGTGGGGAAACCATCCAAACAGTTCTTAACTTAAGGAATTTTGGGGATTTCATCATTTAGAACTGCTTTTACCAGAGTATTTTGACTTTACACAGCGTTAGAGTTGAAGGTAACCTTATTTCACCATAACGTTTTCAGGGCCTGAAAATAACTTTGTGTACACATGTGTGACGCCTTGTTTTCCACCAGGAAACTGTTCAAAACAGTTCATTTCTGTAAAAAATGATGACGCAGAAGTGTTTCAAGTGGTTTCACAATATAGAAGTTAAGACTCATTGAGTTTCACTCAACTTCAGTTTTTGCCCATTGCAAGTTAATGGGGATTTCAAAAAGTGAGTTTAAGATGTGAAGTGCACTATGAAAAAACAGTTGGGAAACCATCCAAACAGTTCTTAACCATAAAGGGTACTGGGATTGTATCATTTAGAACTGTTTTACCATAGTATTTTGACTTTACCACAGCGTTAGAGTTGAAAGTAACCTGATTCACCATAACGCGTTTCAGGGCCTGAAATTCGCTTTATGTACACATGTGTGACGCCTTGTTTTCCACCAGGAAAATGTTCAAAACAGTTCATTTCACGTAAAAACTATGTCGCTGATGTGTTTCAAGTGGTTTCACAACATAGAAGATAAGACTCATTGAGTTTAACTCAACTTCAGTTTTGGCCCAATGCAAGTCAATAGGAATTTCAAACGTTGAGTTTGAGATGTTGAAGTGCACTTTGAAAAACAGTGGTAAAACCATCCAAACAGTTCTTAACCATAAGGGTACTGGAGGTTTCATCATTTAGAACTGCTTTTACCAGAGTATTTTGACTTTACACAGAGTTAGAGTTGAAGGTAACCTTATTTCACACTTTTGAGTTTCACACAACTTTAGACTTTTTCCAGGCCTAATGCAAGTCAAAGTGGTTTCAAAAGTTAAGACTCGATTGAGATGTTGAAGTGCACTTTGAAAAAGTGCACTTTTGTGAAACCATCCAAACAGTTCTTAACCATAAGGGTACTGGGGTTTCATCATTTAGAACTGCACTTTACCAGAGTATTTTGACATTCCACAGAGTTAGAGTTGAAGGTAACCTGAATTCATCATAACACTTTTCAAGACCTGAAAACAACTTTTTGTACAAGTGTGTATACCTTGTTTTCCAACAGGAAACTGTTCAAAACAGTTCATTTCTGTAAAAACTATGTCCTAGATGTATTTTCAAGTGGTTTCACAACATGAGAAGTTAAGACTCATTGAGTTTCACTCACCTTCAGTTTTTGTCCATTGCAAGTTAATGGGGAGTTCAAAAAGTGAGTTTAAGATATAAAGTGAACTTGAAAAATAGTTGGGAAACCATCCAAACAGTTCTTAACCATAAACTTTACAGAGGGATTTTATCATTTAGACTTTTTTTTGCATAGTTTTTTTGACTTTACACAGCGTTAGAGTTGATGTAGCCTTATTACACCATAACACGTTTCAGGGCTTGAAATTCACTTTGTGTACACATGTGCTATGCTGTGTTTTTCCACCAGGAAACTGTTCAAAACGATTCATTTCTGTAAAACTTATATAGCAGATGTGTTTCAAGTGTTTAAACTTTACACAACATAGAAGTTAAGACTCATTAAATTTAACTCAACTTCAGTTTTGCCCAATACAACTCAATAGGATTTTCAAAAGCTGAGTTTGAGATGTTAGTACGCTTTGAAAAACAGTTGGGAAACCATCAGAAACAGTTCTTAACCATAAAAGGGTACTGGAGTTTCAACAATTTAGAACTGCCTTTACCAGAGTATTTTGACTTTCCACAGAGTTAGGATTTAAGGTGGCTTTGACTTCATCATAACACTTTTCAAGACCTGAAAACAACTTTGTGTACACATCTGTGAGGCCTTGTTTTCCAACAGGGAGCATTCAAAGCAGTTCATTTCTCTATAAAATTATGTCGCAGATGTGTTTCAAGTGGTTTCGCACAATAGAAGTTAAGACTCATTAAATTTAACTCAACCTTCAGTTTTTGCCCCAATACAACTCAATGGGAATTTCAAGCGTTGAGTTTGAGATGTGAAGTGCACTTTGAAAACAGTTGGGAAACCATCCAAACAGTTCTTAACCATAAAGGTGCACTGGGAATTTCATCATTTAGAACTGCTTTTACCAGAGTGTTTTGACTTTACACAGCGTTAGAGTTGAAGGTAACCTTATTTCACCATAGCAGCGTTTCAGGGCAACAAAATAACTTTGTTTACACATGCTGTGACGCCTTATTTTCCACCAGGAAACTGTTCAAAACAGTTCATTTCTGTAAAAATTATGTTCAGAAGTGTTTCAAGTGGTTTCACAATACAGAAGTTAAGACTCATTGAGTTTCACTCAACTTCAGATTTTGTCCATTGCAAGTTAATGGGGATTTCAAAGGTGAGTTTAAGATGTTGAAGTGCACTTAGAGAAAACAGTTGGGAAACCATCCAAACAGTTCTTAACCATAAGGGTACTGGGCGATTCTACATCATTTAGAACTGCCTTTACCATAGTATTTTGGCGACTTTACACAGCGTTAGAGTTGAAAGTAAACCTTATTTCACCATAACTGCTTTTAGGACCTGAAAACACTTTTTGTACACAACACATGTGCAATGCGCCTTGATTTTCACAGGAAAACTGTTCAAAACAGTTCATTTCTGTAAAAAAAACTAGCAGCAGATGTGTTTCAAGTGGTTTCACAACATGAGAAGTTAAGACTCATTAAATTTCACTCAACTACAGTTTTTACACGGCAAGTCAATGGGGATTTCAAACGTGGAGTTTGAGATGTGAGTGCACTTTGAAAACAATTGGGAAACCATCCAAACAGTTCTTAACCATAAAGGGTGCTGGGGATTTCATCATTTAGAACTGCTTTTGCCAAGTAGTTTTGACTTTCACAGCGTTAGAGTTGAGAGGTAACCTGATTTCACCATAACGCTTTCAGGGGCTGAAAATAACTTTGACAACTTACATGTGTGACGCCTTGTTTTCCACCAGGAAACTGTTCAAAACAGTTCATTTCTGTAAAAATGATGTACAGCAGTGTTTCAAGTGGTTTCACAATATAGAAGTTAAGACTCATTGAGTTTAACTCAACTTCAGTTTTGTCCATTGTCAAGGATTAATGGGGTTTCAAAAGGTGAGTTTAAGATGGTGGTGCACTATGAAAAACAGTTAGGAAACCATCAAGCACAGTTCTTAACCATAAGGGTACTGGGGATTGTATCATTTAGAACTGCTTTTACCATAGTATTTTGACTTTACACAGCGTTGGGGTTAAAGTAACCTTATTTCACCATAACGCGCTTCAGGGCCTGAATTCCCTTTGTGTACACACATGTGTGACGCCTTATTTTCCACCAGGAAAATGTTCAAAACAGTTCATTTCTGTAAAAAACTATATCGCAGATGTGTTTCAAGTGGTTTCACAACATAGAAGTTAAGACTCATTAAATTTAACTCAGCTTCAGTTTTTGCCCAATGCAACTCAATAGGAATTTCAAACGTTGAGTTTGAGATGTAAGTGCACTTTGAAAAATGGTTGGGAAACCATCCAAAACAGTTCTTAACCATAAGGGTACTGGGGATTTTATCATTTAAAACTGTTTTTACCATAGTATTTTGACTTTACACAGCGTTAGAGTTGAAGGTAACCTTATTTCTACCATAACGCAGTTTCACAGCCTGAAATAACTTTGTTACATGTGTGACGCCTTGTTTTCCACCAGGAAACTGTTCAAAACAGTTCATTTCTGTAAAAAACTATGTCGCTGATGTTTTCAAGTGGTTTCACAACATGAAGTTAAGACTCATTGAGTTTCACTC
>NW_024378852.1:0-27572 GCF_016835505.1 Polypterus senegalus
AGATATTCAGAATAATGGAGAGTCATCATGAGTCAGAAATACTGCACTATTAGTTGATTGGAGAGATAATGATGTTTTGCATATTAATAGTCAGACGTCATGCATTAAATGAGGTCATGTAATCAGAAAAAAGTATAAAAGCAGATGAACTGTTTAATTGATAGTTCTGTGTAAATAAAGAAATGTTCTACATTCTCATCTGGGCTCGTCACTGTGTTCTTTGAAGATAGCGGAAAGGTTTTTCCATGGCAACAACAGAAGGAGATCGGACTAAGTTTACCTAATCCACACATACTCCAGTTGTGGCTGGTGTTTATTATCTGCATGGTCAGTTGAGCGTCTGATTAACAACATTGCGTTCATAATTAATTACATGCTGCCGTCAAACATGCTTGGAAGCACTACATTAAGTCTTCCATCCATAGCACATATTTTTGAAACACTACGTTAAATAAATATCAAAATGATTGTTTTTGCGAAATGGACTCCAGGATTATTGTAAACATTATTCACTTTGCTGGCTTATGAAAAGGCCTTGATATTTTTGTATCAGTGCCATTTACTGTTAAACATTACAGTACTTGGAAGTGTCTGCATTGGGAATTTAAAACTGCATTCACCATTTATGTTTACTCAAGTCTGGAGTCTAAATTTTGCTTTGTCACTCTAAAATAAGTCACTATTATCAGCGACCTATTTTCAATAAATACAGAATTAAAGCAAAGATAACAGAAATATGCAAAGAATGTTAAATTGACTAGAATTGAATACCTGCAGGTCAGTAGACTAGGCAGCTAAAGACCTCTGTCTGGCTCTTTCTTTCATTATTGCAAGTTCATATATGATACTGACAAGTTGGTGAAATAAGTCACTGATAATGTTGATACTTGTTGTAGCTGTCTTCAAAATAACACAGACACAGGTCGGTTCTTTTAAATGGACGTATTGCTTGGGCTCTCAAACTCACACTGTCCCCTCCACGCCTTGAGAACTCGTTGGCTGCTTGTCAAGAAAAGAGGTCCTTAAATCACTTTGTCTGTTTTAGCTTCAGAACATTTCAGTTTGAAACCTTTAATTCAACATGGCAGAGCCACATGAGAGACATCCACCCACCTGCGGTCCATTAGGCAGGTCTTTCTCATGTTCTCCTGATAACTCCTAAGTGCGTTCTCGCGAGACACATTACTTTACATATAGTACATATTATCTTAAATCCTTAACAATAACAAACAAATGGTAACATGTAAATTTACTATATACATCACATTTTAAATTTAGATATTTAAACTTAAATTATATATTTATAGTTATGTAACCCATTATAAATCAATTATCTACAACATGAACTTTACTGTACATTAGATATTGTTCAACAACATTTACACTTGTCAACTATTAACTTGACATATTATTCTAAAACCATTTATAATTTAAAGGTCACAAAAGATATATAATACCTCATTTGCCAAACAATATTTTTAAAATAGTAGTGGAGTTCAACCTCTACTATAATGCACATTGTGGAAAAACTGACATCAGACACAGATGACACTTCAAAGATACTTCCACAATACTTAGAAGGAATGAGGCATGATAGAAACTTGAACTATCTTCCAATATGCACTTTAGTAATAGCATTGCCAATCCTGAAACATTAAATAATAGTGAAATGCATAAAATGATTCTTATATGTTCACTACACTGCTGGACAATTTGTATTAATCATTATTATATAACAAGCTAAATATTAGAACACTATAAAAAGTGTCATGAAAATCATGATAATGTATATTAAATTAATTTTAAGGCAAAATGAATAATATCGCTAAAGTATATGCATGTAATATAAATGCTTGCTCATTTAAGTAATATTTTGCAAACCCAATTTGTAATTCCTGGATTCATATCAAAATATAGAAAGTGAGAAAAGCAGTCTGATTAATTTAGGTAGAAGTCTGATTTAAAGTGAACGTTGGTTGGGAAGAAAACCGCAGCCATGTGGCATACCTAGGACTGAACTTGTAAACCATGGAGTTATGTAAGGCTGCTTCATTATTGCAATATATTGTACATCAGTCCAAATCAGGATAGACGTCATATGCATACAATTGTCTCGCTCTGTGTTTAGTTAAATCTTTTGCTACATTTTTCTTTCTTTCTTTTTCTTTTCCTAACCTATATACAGTATATGTTGTATTTTCACATCTTTTAGGTGTGCCAAAGCCATCTTTTACCTTAAATACAGCACATACAAAACAAGATCATATCAGGATAATTCCATGCGAATACATATGGCAACTGACTCATTGAGGAGATGACCCGCATCAGCATCAATCATGTGTATGCACAAGAGGAGATGTCCTACCTCAGAGCTTGGAACAAACATGTAGCTTGCTTAAATGTAATGCATGTAGCAGTTTTATACTGTAGCTGTGGACAGCGTACAGATAACCTCCTTGGCTGGGGAGGAAGCACGGAATGTACAGTACATGTAATCATATTAGCTAAAATGGTGCAGGCAGTTTCTCTATGAAAAAGAATAAGCAATGTTGAAAAAAACCCACAGGGGACATTTACCAAGGAATTAAAGAGAATGGATTGCATCCCAAGACGTTTTATCAGTGTCTCCTCTTACTGCGTCCTCAAAATACAAAATAATTATTTAGAAAGTTTGAACAGACAATAGTATGAGTTCAGAAATGCAAATTATATTTTATTAAGAAAACTTAGACACACATATCTCTAAATGTCATCTGCATAAATTTTAAACTGTGCACTTCAACCTCCATTTCAAGCCTCTGATAAATGAAGTCGCATGGGAAAAAATATGAATAATCTGTTGAAAAACACATCTTTGAATGTATATTAATTCAAATGTTTGCTTAGGCAATATGAATGTTTTATATTTGCATTTTGAAACATTTTATTCAAGCCTTTAATTTGAAAGTGAAAAAAAACTAGCCATAAAATAATTTCTTTAGGATTGAAATAGTAAGGTGTAAGCATCAGTTAATATACCAACATTCAACTTTTAACACAGTTCTGTAACCAATCCACTGTGATAGTTTCTGTGTGTCAGGCAGTATGGTGTCCATTTTAGGACAACATTTTTCACTTCTTGAGTCATCAATATCAGTATTGCTCCATTATCGTGCATCAGTATAAATCATTAATATTTAGTAGTCATTCATCAGGCATCACTACTCACTTATCGTTCATCACTCCATCACTCATCAGTACTCAGTTTTGCTCTTCAGGGCATGAGTCGTCACTTTTCCTTCTAGTTTCTATGTGTTCGGGCAGTATGGTGTCCATTTTAGGACATTTTTCACTTCTCGAGTAATCAAATATCAGTATTGCTCCATTATTGTGCATCAGTAATCACTCATTAATATTTAGTGATGTGGAGCCGACCCGGACACAGACAGGCGGACATGTTGTTGAACACCACCACACGTTTATTTTACAACTATTTACAACAATTATTTACAAAGTCAAGTGCACAAACCCCAAACACACAGTCCTGGCCACAGAATGCCTCTCTTGAGACCGCCTCCCTCTCTCTTCTGCCTCAGTCCTTCTTCCACCCGACTCTAGCCTTGAATGAAGGCGGCCCTTTATATGCTCCCAGATGAGCTCCAGGTGGTTTCTGGCACTCCCCCGTTGGCCACACCCCAGCATGGCGGAAGTGCCGGCTGTTCTCCGGCAGCTCACGGGTGTCCTCCTTAATCTTCCCCAGCACTTCCTGGTGTGAAGTGCCCAGGTCAGGTCCCCAGGCATTGGAGTGCCTCCTGGCAGTGACCACAGGCCCCTGCAGGTGGGGCTTCCATGCCCTCAACCCGTGGCCCCACAAAGCAACCAGGATGGCGGCCCCCGTGATCAGGTTGGGCAGACCCATCCGGTCCCACGCGGCGTCACGGCCAGGTCGTTGCCCCTGGCATCCCCGACAGTAGTCATTCATCAGGCATCACTACTCACTTATCGTTCATCACTCCATCACTCATCAGTACTCAGTTTTCGCTCTTCAGGCATGAGTCGTCGCTTTTCCTTCTTATGTGTTGTAATAAGAATGAGTCTGGGACATCATAAAGATTTGGGGCAGCCACCCGTATAATTGAATCGGCTGCAAAAGTAGTTCTAAATAGCATGATGTGCTAAGTTCAGAGTCCAGAACAGAACTGCCTGTACTGAGGCAAGATGGCAGTTTTAAAGGGCTGGAAGGAAAATGATGTCATCTATCCCGAACTGGGAGTGGTGTCCTTGGGGCTAGCAACAGGTGGATTTCCAGGAAAAAGGTCTGCAAGGGACTGAGAGAGATAGTCAGTACACTCCGCCACCCCTGAACTACTAGTGTTTAGGCCCTTCAGCTGATTCCCATGCATGTTGTGACAGTGTTTTTTAACAGAGCCAATCAGTGGGATGAGCAACAACAAGGGCATGCTGAATGTAGATTAATAACATAATGGAGCCCATTGGTTTATTGAAATACCAAAGAAATATTTCCAGTTTGTTGCTGTCACTATACCTGCATGATATGGATGATTGGAAGCACAATCATTATAAATAAAATTTGGATTTATTTTATCTGAGATAGTTTGATGACTGGAACAGTGAAAAATGAAGAGGTCCTAATTACTACTGATACTGACTCTGTCAAACCTAAACAGATGTTGTTTAAAGAAAACTCTGTGTTGTTCCAAATACTCTTTTCTCTCTAGTAGAAGCATACATCTTTTATACATTCACCACAGAAAATGCCAGAAATTGTACAGCCAAAGAAAATCAGCTGTCCTTTTCCTTTTTTCAGGAGTGTGAGAAGAAAAGACAAGAATGATAATAATCTTCTTCCTATTATGTTTTATTGAAATGACTTGTTTAGAGTTAAGTTGACTCCAGCTAAAAGAAAACAACTTTTCTTGATTTTAACAATTCAGCTAGTCATGTATTTATTTTTCATATATCATAGTGTTTGTTTTTCATCTTTTGAATTTGTATTAATGTTTCTTTGTTGAATAATTTATTCCCAGAAATGTTATAGATAACTCATTTTCTTCCTTATATTAATCCATATACAATATGACTATTGTTATTTTCTTTTAAAATCCTTGCAGTTTATATTTCATTCCTAATGCTTTACCTAAACAAAGATAAACTGTTACAGGTTTTGCAGCGTTGAAGTAGTATTATTACTAGTTTTTGTTTTTTTGCTTAATCTGCAAACAAAATGGCACCATTGAAGATCCTGATGTTTATTATGTGTGGGTTATAGTGAGAAGTCGAGCAAAATTACACCTTTTATTGGCTAACTAAAAAGATTACAATATGAAGACTTTCAAGGAAACTCGGGCCTCTTCTTCAGGCAAGATGTAATAGTAATAGGAATTAAAATTTCAAAGGTTTTTATGTCAGATTTCAAAAATTAAGATCCTTAGTAAAATTAATTAATAATATTCACACATTAAAATAAGTAGAAAATGTATATGTTGTGTAACTTTCATGTGTGTTCACTGACTACGGGACTGTAGCCATCCATGGATTGACTTATAGGCTCTAGAACCTTCTCAACTCATTTCAGAGTTGTAGGGTCCTGTCACCAGGGATTGGGAAATGGTTGAAAACAGGCCTGGATAGTCTAGTCCATCACAGGGATCACTCTCACATTCACACACACATCCATACACAGTGACAATTTAAATTGCAAATTAACATAACCTAAAAAAAGTTTGTAATTAAGTCCATTTTACCCTTTGCAGGGTTTGTTCCTGCCTTGTGCCCTATGCTTGCTGGGATAACCTCCAGCACACTCATGCAGCTTTCAGAACTAAGTGGGTTAGTCATTGACTGACTGACTGACTAACTCCATCTTTGCTTGAGCTTGTCTATCTATTGTAATTTTATTGAAATGAGACCTGCAAAGCTATCCAGTTATGATGAAAGTTACAGAATAACATGAGTGAAAGGCAAACTTTATAACATTGATTATGAATATTGGGTGAATGTGGCTCTCTGATGGGTAAAGTGTAGGGTGACCAGGTTTTCTAAGTCCCATATTGGGACACTTGCATAAATTTATACCCATAAATAATGGTTATACTAATTTGTTTAATGCCTGCTTTATCTCAGCATCATAAAGAGATATCATGGTATGGGTAAAAACACTTTCACAAATGGAACATATGATTCCACATTGCTTGATGTGGTGAAAAAACAAATGATAATACTCTGTTTTAATCTGCTTCTTGATTGTTGTTGCAATGCTGTTCCAGTTTAACAAAGTTGTTAATCAGTATCCTCCACAGAGTTTTGACTGTATTCTTCTATGATATTATATTCGGATGTATGGGGTTTTCCCCTTGGAGATTCATACACACAGTTCTAAATATATCGGGCAATGTTTGTTCCAGCATACCAGTGTTTTATTATATAGGCAGCCTGTTAAATCCTGGACATTTTGATAATATTTACTTATTTAATTAGCCAAATGTCAGAAGTTCTCGCAGGTGCATCTTGTCACCCTATTAAATTAGTGAAGGTGAAATAGTGAATCATTGTAATTTGCAGATAATGAAGCTGTGAAGTTGTGTGGAAGATGAATGTTCTCTTCATTCCCTTGTACTAATTCATGTCTGAAGTAAGCTTTCGAAACCAAGTAACAGCATGCTTTGTTTTAGCAAACAAGAAAAATTTGTGCAAAGGACTCAAGGTCTGAGCATTCCACACATGAGTCTGCCTTATCACGTTTTCCTTAAGCTTACATCTGAGCCATAACAAAAAGGGGCCAAGAAATCAAGTTGCATAAGGGGTGTTGAAGGGGCTCAAGGATTGTGTATAATAAAGTGTTGACTGTTACATTTTATAATGATATTAAATCACGCATTCTAGGGGTATAAAACTGGACCCCACCCAACAGACGGGGTTCAGAAGAGCCCTGACAGCTGTCATGTATATTTGATTGTCGGCTTTTCTGAAACTCTTCTCACCGTGACTCTGAAAAATAAAGCTGCTTTATAACCACACCTGCTGTCGGTCTGAGATTTAGTCCACAGTTTTGGCGCCCAAGCGTGAGGGCAGGGAGGCACGGCGGCTCTCGTGCAGGATCGTCCAGATGACCGTGGTGGGCCGATTCCGGCGGCTGGGTCCAGCTTGTAAATGTGGATTGGCCTCCCTTTGGGCGTTTCCTGCATGGGAGTCCCTGACCTCCCCCTAGCCGTCTGAGGCACGACTGGCCCAGGCATTTCCATGCAGGTGGATGGAGTCACGGTGAGTAGATCGGGATTCCTGTTAGTTTGACTGGTGTGCTGGAAGAAATATAGGATATAGAAGGAAAAGGAATAAAAGCATATGCAAAATAAAGAATAAGAAACCATACTGTATGGAAAATACATAGGGGGGTTCTAGGGGCTCATGAAAGTGGCTTTGGGACCCTCGGAAAGCACAGTGTGAATGTTAGCTAGTCACCCCTGTGGTAGGATTAGAAAGGCAGTGGCACGCTCCTGTAATAATTTGAGGAGCAGGGGTGAAAGGGCGTATTTAGAGAATGTGTGTCTAAATAACGGAGGTCGAGTTTTTCATCCGCTGTCTGATCATACTCTTGTTTCAGCGGGTTGCTAAGGTGGCTGGAGACAATACCCTGGCAGACTGGCCTATACAAACCGTCTGATGAAGGGATCGGGGTAAAACCTCCATATCCCGGACCCCACGGGCGTATTGATGTAGGATTCTGCTGATCTGAATAAAGCGGACACGAGTCACCTGAAGCTGTAATCCGGAATAGAAGCGGACTGACAGGGGGAGGGTTTACCGAGGGCTGAGTCACTTTCTGCTGAGATCCTGCACTCACTATGGGAAAAACAATCAGCAAGCCAGTCAAACAGTCCCCAAGAGTCCTAAAAACCCTAACGTTAGAAGGATTATTTTGGGATCGCCAGGCTCTAGTGCGCTTCGGGATCGAAGCGGGCCCCCTAACCCTCATTGAAAGAAGACAGGATTAAAAAGCATGTGGAGGTGGAATAAGGACAGTGGAGGTAGATGGCCAGTGGAAGGAACTGGAGATATGAGTGAAATACAAGAAATTAGAAAATACTGTGCAGAAATACACAGGGTTGTTGTAATGGAGGTCCTATCGGATGGATATGTATGACAGATGGGAAAAGACTGCACGTTGGAAGCGGCACAGAAACGGAATGAGCTTTTAGTTGCTGAACTTAAGAACAGAAAGGTAAAAGAAGAGCTGCTTATAGCTTTACAGAAAGTGCAGGCTGATACGGGACCCCAGTCTGAAGGAAGGAGGAAGAGGAGTGATAAAAAAAGACCCTTTATGCCCGTGCTCTCTTCCCCAACACTTTACCCACAACCCCTTTCCCACTGCCACATTCACTCATTGCCCAAACGGCTCCTGTAGTTACTGATGCCCAGTTACTGATGATTTCTTTGATGAACAATATCAATCGACCCCTTCTAACTTACAGATCCTGATGATGAGACTGACGGCCACTTGTTAGGGGCTATGGAGGCTCTTCTAACTACATAAAAGCCCTCCATTTCACAATGTACTAGAAGAAAAACCCCTCAGAGATAAGTCCCTGAAAACCTTACTCCGTTTAAGTCCCTAAACCTTTAGCACCCATCTTCCCATGCCCTTTAATTGAGGTTCCTGACCCCGACCACGACCCCACACAATCCCCAGGAAATGCTAACCCCACTACTGTAATGATACATTGTAACTGAGATATTCAAGAACAGAAAGACGTAGTGTCCAAATTGCCTGATCCTAAGGTAATCGGGGTGAAGTTTGTGAAACAGGTGCAGCAGCTAGATAATATGTACAAACCCAGTGCAGCCAAGTGGACCCAAGTGCTACGCAGAAAGATGGGCACCATTTGAGCTACTGTCAATCATGGGCAGCATAGTGGAGTACAGTGGCAGTGGAATGAGGCATTGCCTCATGGACAAAATAATGAGAGTCCTTTCCTTGCCCAATGGGAACCCGTGAAAACTGCAATAGCTGCAAAATATAAAAAGGGAACTGACTGATACCTTATTTCAGCTGCCAAACAAAAGAAAGATGAGACGGTAGATGAATGGGCACACCGCATTCAGGACTTGATGACAAACCATTCTGGCTTAGACAGCCCAGACAACCGTGCAAGGCAGGAGTTCCTCCTTTTCTGTCAGGACTCAAAGTGATATCCAAAATAAAGTCTACGTCCTGTTTTTTTGGATGGGAAAGTGCCACTTTTGATGAAGTTAAAAGACCATGAGCATGCTGAATGACAGACTAAACAAAAGAGTCAGACCTCAGACCAAGTTAATCGGCACAAATTAATTATTATGCAGGGGGAGCTGCTAGCGGGGGGCACTCTTTTGGCAAAGGGGGGTCGAGGAGCCGCTGAAGGTGAAGGACTTTGGATTTTCCCGAGAACAGGGGGCAAAGGCCGAGGGGAAAGACTTGGTTTGCTGTAAATGGCACTCCTTTCTAGTCCCTGAACAATGACTGTTCGTGCTTCTAAACTTTCGCCCTTTTTCAGCTCCTCAGTTTTTTCAGCTAACACTCTCCCCACATTTTGGGGCCTGTTACAAGGGCACTTCTGCCTAAATTGGGCCCAAAGCCTCCCCCTGCCCTTCCTTACAGTTTGGACCTGGGAACATCTCCTCCCCAGCCATTCTCCTTCAGTGCCTTTTCCTTCCATGATTCTTTTTGCACACTGAAGGTCACTGAAACCTTTCACTGCCTGCCCAGTACTTCCCTTAGTGCTTCTGGACAACCTTTTTAAAACTGTTTCTCCTTTTCAGGTACTAGCCCATTAGACCCTCCATATCCTTGCATTTTTTCTCATCCACGAACTGCTGTCAGTACTCTCCTTTTTCTACGAGCGATTTCTATTTTGTTTGTTCCCCCCATGTACCCAAAATTCTAGCCCTTCCACTGAGTTGGACTTGGGATTGCTACACAATTCTTTGAAAGCTCTACACTCTTGTTCCATATTTTTTGATACCCCCAGCTCATTTTTGATAACAACTTGGTTAGAATATTTTTATATAGCCAGAGCCTCCATATCCCTTCCATTTTTTTTTCATTGCAAACCACCTCCCTCTTGGCTTTCCTCACTTCCCAATTGCACTGTGGTCCACTGGGGAAATGGGATTGGGGAAAAGTTAAATAGCGCACTGGAGCCACTGGTGTTCCGAATTTTCGCCTCAGCCCGTATTTGCTAACAAGGCTGGCATCTCATTTTATATTCGTGCATGTGACCGTCTCTTCAATTGAAACCCCTCTCCCTCTGGCTCCCCTTTACCTGTTTATATGGAAGGATAGCGGCTGAGTGGTGATTTCAAAGATCTTCGACCGCAATTCTCAGTCTTCCTAGGCGGGCTATTGTTCCTAATTTCCTTCGGACTATTCTTTCTCGAGTACCCCCGTCTACCTGTTATTTCTGTGTTTTTGTCCTTGCTAACGCTTATTTTTATTCTATTCCCTACACCCGTTCTCAATTCCTGTTTTTGCCTTTTTTTCTAAACACGCCGTTGGACATGGACCGTTATGCCTCAGGATATACTGAAGCCCTTTTGTATTTGGACAAGCTCTTGCTCAAAATTTAAAGGCTTTTGGCCGGAAAAAGACTGTATTGATACAGTATGTGGAATGTTGTGTAGTACTACGGAAGCAGATTGTGCACGGGATACTCAGCAATTGTTATTATTGTGCAGAAAAGTACAAAGTTTCTAAAGCAAAATTGCAGTTAGTTCAAACAACTGTGAAAATATTTAGGTCATGACATTTTTTGCGGAACGAGAGCTCTCTCTCTCTCTAGCGACTGTATAAACACCATTCAAAATCTTACAAAGCAACAGGTTGTGTCTGTATTAGGCATTATAGGATACTGCCGGCAATGGATTTTAAACTTCAATGAAAGAGCACAGCTTTTGCAAACTTTAGCGGTCACCCCTGATCTCCCCCTTTCTGGTCAGGTGGCATGGAATGATCAAGCTGGGAAGGCTCTATGTGACTTAAAAAAAAAAAAAAATGCCCTACTGTTTGCGCTTGCATTGGGACTGTTGACTATCTCGTCCATTCACTCTGTTTGTTGACGAAAAGGGGATTTTGAATGCAGTTCTTACACAACCCCATGGAGAGAAAAACAAAGCTTAGCCTATTTTCGAAAAAAGTGGATCCAGTGGCTGGGACTTCAACCTGTCTCAGAGCTGAAGCAGCCACAACAGAGGCCGTGCTAGCCAGTACAGATATAGTGCTCATGAGCCCCCTAGTAGTAAAAGTGCCTCACGCCGTACACTCAATTTTAGTACAGGCTAAAACATCACATCTCATTACTGATAGGGCAATACACTATCAAAATGTACTCTGTACTTTGTCAAACGTTACCATAGAAAGGTGCTCCACCTTAAATCCAGCTACTTTTCTACCAACTGTCATGATGAAATAACTAAGGTTATAAAACCTAGACCAGACCTACAGGAAACAACTAATTTCTTCAAGTTTAGAGCAGAGGGAGCTGAGTTGATAGCTCTCACCGAGCTTGTCAGTTGTCAGAGGAAAATTGTAACTATCTATACTGATTCTAGATATGCTTTTGAGTCTGCCATGATAATGGGGCATTATGAAACTCAGGGGTTCAAGACCAGTACTGGCAAGCCCATTCAGCATAAAAAACTAAAAAGAATCCCTCTTAGAGGCCATAACGAAACCATCAAAGCTAGCGATCATTAAAATGTCAAGCTCACACAGGAAAACAGGATTCTGTCAGCAAAGGAAACGAATTAGCTGAACATTTTGCTAAACGGGCTGCGTATAATAACACACCAATCTCTTTATTCCAACAGAGAAATGACCAGGACATTGATAATCAAATTATTTCTTTCCAGAGTGCAGCCACGGACACAGAAAAGAGAAAATGGTCCAAAGAAGGGTCCCTCTCTGATGGAGTCTGGACCCATAAGCAAAGTAACAAACCTTTCCTCCCAAAAGCTTCTTTCCCAGGTATGGAAAAATCACCCATGGCTTAGACCATGCTGGAAAAGACGCCATGGTTCAAGATGTTGAAAAATATTGGGAAGCTGTAGGTTTCTCTACATATGCAGAGCAGTTCTGCAAGGTGCTGTGCATTGTCAAAAGTTTAATGTAGGAAAGGGCACCCAGGTAAGTCCCCATTACACCTAACCTAATGGGTCCATTCAACACCTTCAAATGGACTTCATTGAATTAACACCATCAAAGGTAACTGATACTGTTAAGTAATTGTTGATGTGTTCTCCCGATGGGGGGAAAGCTTTCCCTTCCAAACATGCAGATGCCAAACCTGTGGCAAAAGCTTTCATAAAAGTCATTCCTAGATGGGGTACACTAGAAATTACAAACTGATAATGGCACCCACTTTGTAAATTCCGTTATAAATGAATTAACCACCTAGCTCCAGATTAATGTGAATCATTATTGCAAATACCACCCCAGAAATGAGGTATTGTAGCGATGCAATGGTACCTTGCAGTCTAAATTGGCTAAAATCTGTGAGCAAACAAATTTAACTTGCCTGATGCTCTGCCTATGGCCTTGATGGGATTTAGGGAAGAACACATTGGCAGTTAGGGCTGTCGCCATTCGAAATTCTGACGGACGGCCCATGCCAGTCGGCATGGTCATAGGTAATGTTACATTGCATACTGTGGACAATGATCTTCTTTCCAATCTTACAGGTCTCCGAGCTTCTCTGAAGGAAGTCCACGAGTAGGTGAATCAGGCCTGGAGAACTAGTCCTCCATCAAAGGACTCCCCGATTCCATTAGGAACCTGGATTCTGGCTAGGATACTAGGAAACATTGGCATTACCCTCGGGGAAGACCGTTCAAGTTCTGCTGTGGACACCACACTGCTAAAGATGAGGGACTGCCTGCTTGGATTCACATCTCACATTGCAGAAGATGGCACCCTTGATTGTGGTCCTACTATGTCTTTCCATCCCCCTTGTCGACTGCTCTGGTCACCTTGACTTTTCCTTTCGGACTCACTACATCAGTTCAGGTGGATTTCTGTTCTATTATTGACTGTGGGACTGATCGACAAATCCAGTGGAACTGGTCTGACAAATATGTGTGTGTAACTGTTACAAACTCTGGATTCGGAAGTAACTGTGACAATTGGGACTGGGTTTTGGCTAATACTGGAACTGATGACTGGGGTTTATCAACCCTATAAGGCCCAGAAGTATGGTCTGAAATATCGTTTTCTATTATAAAAGGACATGCCCTCTATGAATGTGCCAAATACCATTGTAACCCTTTGATCATTACTCTGAAGAACCCTTCTTTACATGATTAAGGGCATGTGTATCTGGAATAGATCCTCTAGGGAGATTTCAAATTAAGGTTGAGAACCCTGTTACTAACACCTCCCATTTCCCCACACACACACCTCTTTCTCCTACCCCTGGTCCAAACCCGCCCCCTATCAAGGTCATGAATATTTCCACCTTTTCTTCCACTATTTCGATTGAAACTGGGTATGGCGATCAGAACCGTTGGCTGCAATGGGTATTATATTCAGCTAGATAAGTGAATCAATCTGATTGCTATGCATGTGCTACAGCTAGGCCACATTTGGCCACTGTCCCTTTTCCTCTTTCTAACATATCTGATCCTACTGGCCTTCCTTGCCTACTTGCCCTTTTTATCTCTTCCTCTATTCCAATCGACTCTAATTACATTACACTTTCCTTCTTTTTCCCCTACTTTCCATGACTCCCCGATGTTACAGCCTGATGAAGGTATTTATACCTGTTTTTTAGAAACACTTCTTCTCATGGCACAAATGTTGATAATATCCCATCCTTTTTTTTGTTTCCAAACTTTTCCGATTATTTCTTCCTGTTTAGCTTCCAAATTATCAATTTTTCTGATTACTCAGAATACTCCACGAGCTGATAGTTGGTTAATGTGCCCTAGGTCTAAATTACTTGACATCTTTCCACCTGATTGGACTGGCACTTCTGCTTTAATACAATTTGTTATGCCTTTCCGACTTTTCCCTTTAACTTCCTTCCATGTGTCGACCATGTTTGGCCGACATCGTCAACCATTCTGTGAACCCTTCCCAGTTTTCCAATACAGCCTGGGTGTATTTTGATTCCATTGAGTCCCTCGTGGAGTCCTGATAAGTTCAAGCAAGGGACCAAGTTGTTGCAATTTGAGTCCTATTTTCCTCAGGTTACTATAAACAAAAATGTAGATTGGATTAATTACCTCTGTTATAATCAACAAAGATTCTTAAATTTTACTAAAGAAGCTGTTGAAGGTATCCATGAGCAACTTGATAAAACATCCCTCATGACCTGGCAAAATCGATTGGCTTTAGATATGCTCTTGGCTGAGAAAGGAGGCGTTTGTGCTATGTTTGGTGATGCATGCTGTACCTATATCCCTAATAATACAGCTCCTGATGGATCAACCACCCGTGCTTTAGCTGATTTGACATGAACTAGCTACTAATTCTGGCATTTCTAAACCTTGGGACAAATGGTTTATGTCCACTTTTGGGTCCTGGGGCCAATGGCTTAAATCAGTTTTCATCTCTCTTACGGTTGCTTTAATTGTTCTCCTGCTTGTAGCTTGCTGTATTGTTCCTTTGATAAGATACATTGTATCCAAGTATTTTACTGCCTCTATGACAAAGGCTTATTTTTTACACAAAGAAAAAATGCTTCAGATCAGCACAGCCACCCCACACTCCTCCGCCCACTCCACTCCATCCTCCTCTCCTACCCTTTCCTACTCAACTCTCCTGATCAAATATTTTTGTTTGCTAAAAAGGGAATTTGGGAAAACGAATGTTCTCTTCATTCCCTTGTACTAATTCATGTCTGAGAGTAAGCTTTACGAAACCAAGTAACAGCATGCTTTGTTTTAGCAAACAGAAAAATATTTGTGCAAAGGACTCAGGTCTGAGCATTCCACATGAGTCTGCCTTATCACGTTTTCCTTAGCTTACATCTGAGCCATAACAAAGGGCCAAGAAATCAAGTTGCATAAGGTGTTGAAGGGCTCAAGGATTGTGTATAATAAAGTGTTGACTGTTACATTTTATAATGATATTAAATCACGCATTCTAGGGGTATAAAACTGGACCCCACCCAACAGGCGGGGTTCAGAAGAGCCCTGACGCTGTCATGTATATTTGATTGTCAGCTTTTCTGAAACTCTTCTCACCGTGACTCTTAAAAATAAAGCTGCATTATAACCCCACCTGCTGTCGGGTCTGAGATTTCGTCCACAGTTGGCATAAGGTGAATACTAACTAAATGTTTATTTGCTCTGTTCACAACAGCTTACATGCGACAGGGTACTTTATTCACATCATGAGAACCTTTTGTTTGTCTTGCAATTTGTAGTTATAGGAAGTAATTAGGAAGATCATTTAACACCTGTTACAACTTAAAACAGCAGGTGGAATGTGAGGGGGGTGACTGGTTCTCTTCTGCTTGCGTTCAAACCCTTGGAAGACTTTCTAAAGCAAAGAGAATTTGTTGATGCAGAGAGTTTCTGCACACGCCGAGCTGGACACTTGAATTAAGGATTGTAATTCCACCTGCAAGAAGCCATTGACAGTGAGTTCTTATCCGTGCATGCTGGCAGCTAGTATTTTATTAACTGGTATTGAGGATCTGTTTGCTCTCAGTAGCAGCAATCATAGATGAAAAAGAGGAGAATATAAAAGTTGATGTACACCACTGTCAGATAAAATTGAACAGTAATTTATAGTTGATAGTTCATAGTTACATACAGAATATTTCTCTGTTTTAAGACAAACAATATTCAGATTTGCCAGTGCTTTTCAATGGAAGATTAAAACTGTATATACATGCATCTATTCAAAACATCTTAACAAAAATTGAACTATCTTGAACAAATTTTCTTGAAGAATAAGTGTGCGCACATTTAAAAAAATGGTCAATAGGGGTACGAGTTGTTTCATGCAGCCAAATAAACCGGCTATCACAATGCGTGCTAAATATATATCACCTGTGTCTGCATGTTTGTGTTCTTTCCAGATGTACTGCTTACATTTCATTCCTGTGATGCTGGTCTGATCATCATTTTGGTGGGGACAGATCTGAATATGGCATGATTTCTGCCTGCCTACGGAACAAAGCAGGTGTATGAATATCCACTGAACATCTTAGACAAAATAAAACAGATGCTGATGTTCTTGAAAGTGTTATCTCTGCCAAGTGAAGTGTCACCAGGGCTTTACCTACCATAGCTGCTCTAGGACAGGTTACATTTTCAAACCAAGAAATTTTCTGCAGTCAGGAAGCAGCAATGACAAATGAACACAAATGAATGTATTTAAAAATGAGTAATGTTAATTCATTAAAAAAAAAAAAAAAACTATGAACCGAACAGAATCTGAGGTTGTAGCAATACTTTTTTCCACTTTTGAAATAAAAAAAAACATTTTGCTCATCTCACCGAAACATCTGAAAGTACTATAAAATAAAAACAGGGCACAGTATTAGCTAATAACATTTGTTTCCCTTTTGAAATATAAGATCCTTCCCCAATTTAAAGGGGTGGTCATAACAGGCAAGTATTTTTTTTTTCATAGAATGTAAAATAATTTATTCACATGGTTTTAATCATTCATATGACAGAGGTTAAATTTGAGTTCCAAAACAAAGCCTTTCCTGTTGAAATTATTTCCCCATACCACAGAAAAAAACACCTGAGTAAATGTTTAAGGCATCACCTATGGCGTGAAAGTGGCTTAGTACATTTATTTTAGTGGTTTGTCTTTAAAATGTTTTTGTACAGAGTTCTTGGGTGTAAAGTAATGCACTATGAATTATTACTATTATAATTTTTTTACTAACTCTTATTTTCAATTTGTTGATGAACTCCCGTCGAAGAATTTATTAGTAAATTTTTTTGATACCATTTTAACAAAGTTTACTGTTCGCTGTTAAACATAGAGCACCCCAGTAAAATGACTGTAATACACCTTCAACCTTAAAACGCAGACTATGGGCCAATTTATACTTCATGCTCAGAATGCTCGGCGCCTGCATCATGGCTGCCCACGTTCCCAGCGTTCATTTCATGCGTCCTCTGAGCAAGTCCTCAGAAATTAGTGCGACACGTGCGCAAGTTGCACTACCAGCAAAAGTTGAGGCGAGTGTGCTAAAAGTCAGAATGTGACGTCAGTGTCTCTGTTAACTATCTACATGTGACAGAAAGCCTCTATGCAGATCCTACGGGATGAATGCTTAGATGTGGTGAAGCAAAATGCCGACATACAGATGCATTCGTGGTGCTTTTATATTCAAGCGTCGCATATTCCCAATTGTAATGACACGATACATTTTAAAGTCTCATATACCATCTTTTGTGCGTCTTTTTTATTTTTTCAACTTAACAACAGCAACATAATGTATAGAGCTGTTATTTGAGCCACTGAGAAAAAAATAAAGGACACAATGTCAATGTCAATTTATTTATATAGCACATTTAAAACAACATAGTAATGCTGCGGCCAAAGTGCTTTACAATAATAGAATAAAAAAAAACAAAAACAATAAACAATAAAACATAAATAGTAATAAAATATATGAATATAAAATAAGAGATAATAAACAGAAATAATGTTATATGATCACAAGGGAAACCATCAGTATTACTGAAGGTCACTGAATGCAAGTGAAAAGAAGTGAGTTTTTAATCTTGTTTTGAACAGTTCAATTGTAGATGACTCCTTAATATAATGAGGTAGAGAGTTCCACAGGTGAGGGCAGCAGCTGAAAGGCCCTGTCCCTTGGTTTTACATTTGTCACGAGGGACAACAAGAGACAACTGACCAGAAGATCTAAGCACTCTGGATGGCTGGTGTAAAACACACAGTTGAGATAAATAGGCAGGAGCAAGCCACATAAAGATTTAAAACTAGCAGCAAGATTTTAAAATCAATTTGAAAACTGACAGGCACCCAGTGTAAAGAAGCTAAATAGGAGAAACAGTGTCATACTTCCTTGCCCCAACCAGAAAGCGACAGCAGCATTTTGGACCAGCGGTAACCTGTGTATCGGAGATTTGCTAATCCCAGAATACAACGAATTGCAAAAATTGAAGCGAGAAAAAATAAAAGCATGAGTAGCTTTCTCAAGATCTTTAGAAGATAAAAAAGGCTTTATCTTACCTAATAGACAAAGTTGTTAAAGCCACTCTTGACTACAGAATTTACTTGTTTCTGAAAAGAGGTTACTATCAAAGGTAACACCAAGATTGCGGACTTGAGTTTTGGAAAAGACAGAGAAAGAGCCGAAAAGTTCAAGACCAATTTAGGCTTTAGCTGATGGACCCACTATAAGCACCTCCGTTTTATTTTGATTCAGATCAAAAGAAATTATTAGCCATCCAGGATCTTAGTTCAGAAAGACAGTTGTGCAGTTCATGTATTGCAGAGTTGCAGACAGGAATATAAACCTGAGTATCATCAGCATAGCAGTGAAAAGAAATGTTAAATTTCCTAAAAATAGCTCCAATAGGGTGAAGGTATATAGAGAATAAAATAGGACCCAAAATGGATCCTTGAGGAACACCATATTGAAGAGGAGCAGTAGATGAAAAAGAGGAATTTAAAGTCACTGAAAAGTGTCTACCAGTTAAATATGCCCTGAACCAGTTAAGAGCAGCCCCTTTAATCCCAACAAGATGTTCGAGCTGCATCACCAATATTTCATATTCAATGGTGTCAAAGGCAGTGGACAGGTCAAGGAGTCAGTAATAAGACAGATGTCGTTGAACACTTTCAGGAGTGCCGTTTCAACATCATGATAATGTCTAAAACCAGATTGGTAGGTCTCAAATAAATTATTGGAGTTAAGGTGATTGACCAATTGATTATAAATAATTTTTCTAGAATTTTAGCCAGAAATGGCAGCTGCTGAAACTGACGAAAGTTGGTTAAAACTCCAGGATCTATTCCTGCTTTTTTAGATGAGGGACGGACTGCGCAAGTTTAAAAAATGAGGGCACAACGCGAACTAATAGAATCACTTATAATGGCTAGTAAAGATGGGCCCAACACATCAAGGCTTCCACTAAGAGACGTGGTGGTACAATATCAAGGGGCTGGAAGCTGGTTTAAGAGGTGTCAATAGTTCTTTTTAGCATTGAAAGTGAGACTTGATCAAATGAATCTAGAACAATGTCATGATTAACAGTAGGAAGTTCATAGCCAGTTTGAACAATGCCATGGCGGATAGTATCAATTTTGCTGACAAAAAATGATAGAAACTGCTCACATGAATGAGCAGTGCTATTTAATCCCATCATAGAATGAGGGTGAAAGGCCGCATTAATTGAATTAAATAGAACCATAGGATTGTTTGAATGGCGGGATACTAAATCGTCAAAGAAGTCATGTTTCGATTTCTTAACTTCAGCCTGGAAATTGAAAAGAGAAGTCCTGAAAATCTGTTTAGAGATAGTCAGTCCATCTTTTTCCAAGCGTTCAGCAGCCTCGACAGAGCGGCGCGAGTGATTGCGTAGTTTCATTTAGCCAGGGAGCAGGTCTTACCTTATTACTGTGTATCTTGGGCGGAGCAATTGCATCTAAAACCGTTTACGAGGAGGAATTAAATTTTACCACAGAGTCATTGATATTATTATTTCGGTCATGCATATAAAGACTAGAGAAAATGGTTTTAAAATCAGATATAATGGAAGAATTTAAAAAGCGCGAGCAGCGTGGTGGATGGCTATTAGTCGGGAGATCAACAGTTTATGCAATTCCATCATTACAGAAAAGTGATCAGTGAAAGAAACATCAAATAAATCAATACTATTCACTGAAATATCATGAGTAAGAACAAGATCAAGGATGTGACCGAGAGAATGAGTTGGCGTATTAATATGCTGTATAAAATCAAATGAGTCCAATAGTGATAAAAAGTCTTTGACCAAAGGTTTGATTGACAACAAACAGGAATGTTGAAATCACCAACAATAAATATTTTATCATGGGAGAGGGTGATATCAGCCAGGAGATCAGGAGAATTCAGGAATGAAAGTATCATTAATTACAGGTGGTCTATAAACCACGGCAAACAACAAAGAATGGCAGATGCACACTTCGAAAAGTTGAAGTTCAAAGCTGCTAAACGGATCCCTTGTAAGGCTCAGACACAAGAACATACTTTTAAAACAGTAGCAATGCCCCACCCGACAAGTCAAACGAGGAGAGTTTAAAAATGAATAACCTGATGGAACCAAATAAGTAAAACATGAAGAGTCACCATTTAAAATCCAAGTCTCAGTGATGAAGAAGAATTCCAGATTTTTTTATGTAACAAAGTCTCGCAGAATAAAAATTTTATTAGACACTGATCTCACGTTCAGGAGAGCAGCCTTGATAGAAATAGAAGATTCGTTGCAGGATGAGCACGGGTGAGTGTGCGAAGAATAGCAGCGTTTACTCCTGATTACACTGAGGAAAAGTGATGCTGTCTTGAAATGGAAAAATTAAATCGGTGTCCAGGGCCCATGAATCAGAATGGATTCCTGAGCAGGAGAAGATGGGTCATAGACAACCTGCAGGCATCGGAAACAAGCTCTGGGACTTGAGTTGGAGTTGTTTAACAGCAATTCCGGCTCTTTTCCCAGCGGGGTGCGTTTGCGTCTCGAGGCATTCAACTCACTGATACAGGTGAACACCGGCGTCCAGGTGAAGAAGTCAGGAGATGAATAAAACAAAAGTGGAGATTCACAAAAATCCAATCAGAAGATGAAAATTGAGAGGAAAGTAGGCCAGAAAATATGTTTAGTAAGACTCCGATCATAGGACAGGATCGTTGGGATGAAATAAAACAAAAAAACAAAGTTAAAACATAGACTGAGAGACAAGCAGATGGCCAGCCACATCAGTCAGCGCCATCTTTTGTTCTAAAATCACATTATTTAAATGGCGTATTTTTGGATTAAAGTGGACATTTCCCTTAATCTCGAAATGTCACTTTAACCTCGCAGTTTACTTTATCATTAATGCAGACTATTGTAAGCGTCATCCCAGTTTTTAATCGCTACTGAGCTTTTTGGACCTGACAGCAGCGCAAGCAGCAATAGATCACCACACAGAACACATTACATTTATGATATTCCAACTCTTTGCAAATTTAGAATCTTTAGATGTATACATGATACCACTTTCATGATGAAATGCATTAAAGTATGTAAGTTACATTTTACATATAATTTAGTTTAAATAATGAATACTGTTAATAATTACACACATGGGGGGAATAATTACACATGGGGTGTCCGGTGGCAGAGCGGTAGCACTGCTGTCTCATGAGGGAGTTATGTTGTTGGTATTTCCTGCTTGTATTCCACACTGTCTCGGTTTCCTTCAAAGATATAGATTTGAGGTTTGGTGCAGCTAAAATAACGCTAGTGTATGTGAGTGCTTGTATTCACCATTGGATGAGCTGAGGACCTCGTCAGGGATTGTTTCTCACTCGTGCCCAATTTGCTGGAATGGACACATCCCTGGATTGATGGATTTCATTAATAAACATAATTTTCAGGAGATATGCGATAGCGATGTCATCAGAATTTAATGAGTGTTCTGGCAGTTCACAACACAGAAGCCAAACATGTTCTCACCGTGATAATATCTCGCACTGCCACCTGGTGGATTCCTCCAGATTATGTAAAGTCCACGCGCAAGTTATGAACACTACAACGCTTGCGTAGCAGATGCACCACTACAGCATGCGTCCGTGAACTATAACTCCGGCCTACATACATCAATGGCATGGCGAAACAGCAGGCGGCAACTGCTCATACATGCACATTGATGAACAGGCCACATTTTACATTGAGCATATATTAAATCAAAATGGAAATGGCATGAAAAGATGCACCATCAGTGACAGTCACACCTTAGTCTGCTGCACCAAATCAGAAGGGACAACTGAATCTACAGGGCCCAGATATCTTCATAACAGGGAATCTATAACATGGGCAGATGAATTTCGAATGTTTTACATGCATACCTTTTGTTTTGATGACAGGTTGCGTCATATTCAACCCTTCGTTCATTATTCTGGCACAAAGATAAGTAGCCTCTTATTGAAATTCACCATTTGGAATTCATGGCTGTCCCATCAGCTGTGCCGGTACTAGAAATATTTTCTAACGACGCTCCAAGTCTGACGTCATTTTAATTGAGCCCTCACACCCATCGTGAGATATAAGCCAGCCTTTATGTGGCTGAGGGATATGCAAGGTGGGCGCAACAATAAAAAATGGCCTTTTGCATCTGTTAAAATATAATTTTAAACTTTCAATGATTTCATTCACCATTGGCAAACTAGGTAGAAATGATAATCGTAGAGCCTATTTTTGGTTGAGATTGAGACCATTTTAGTTGCAGTCTGGAGCTCTGGCTGAAATCACAATACATGGCATCCATTCTCTTTTTACTCACAGATACAGTACAATAGCCTACAGTTGTGAAGAAGGGTTACTTTTCATTGCCTTGTGCCCTGTACTTGCTAGGATAGGCCCTCCACTGCCCTGCTCAGGATAAAGCAGGATTAGAAAATAGTATGGTATAGTTAACTGTTCAATTATTTTTTTCCCCACATACCACTTGTTCTTCCTGACCAAACCTTGTTTGTTTGTCATCAGGGTGTATGATTTTGGAAAATTTGTGGTATGTTTCTACTGATACTGTCACTGGAAATATGGTCCTCTCAGTTTATATTTTCATAAATTTACTTTTGTTTTGCCATTTGACTTATTCACTAAGCCAAATGAGCAACCCAGTCAAGGCTTGAAGGCAACCTTCTCTATAGAATTATTCAAATGCAGATTTAGTATAATTGCTATTGACAATTTTGATTTTATTTGCACCACTAAGCCTAACTTGACATTCATGAGAAGTGTTAAAAGCAAAATGTTTCCATTTTTGTACATGAAATCTTTATCTTCAGGGACTCTCTTATATCATATATTATGTCATAATCAGAACCTAACTTAATATAGTCTTCAGTTTTTCTGACATCCTCCTCTACATCTGTCATTGTTAAAGAGATGTAATAAAACATAGTGGGGATATGCAGTGCTCATTTTGAATGTCTACAAGTGAACCACCACATGAAGAAATATTGTAACTGCTTATGCACTTTTAAATGTTGCCCTACCTCAATTTATGTAATGAAATCATTACATTTCTTACGTGGACTGTCAGAATCATCATAAAATAGGGATATATCAGGTCTGACTGTCACACAGGCTGTGAGAATTTTTTTATTCTTAAGCAAAATAGTATGGAAATATTTTTAAAGATTGAAAATAGTCACAACTCCAAAAACAGGGAAATGAGAAAGTTTTGTGATTGTTTTACATTTTATCAGTTTTCAGAAGGTAGGGTCAAGATTAAACTTACTTCAGTTTACTGTATAGTGCTCCTACAAGGTTAGAGCACTGCAGCAAGTTCAAAGGTAGATGCAGTTACAAACTACTATTTACCAATTACATAATAAATACATGCAAAGAAACAAATTTGTTTAAACAGTCAAGAAAAAAAAGTGGTTCAAAACTGATCAGCATAATTAATTAAGCTACAGCCAGTTTCAATGGAGGAAAAACAAAAACACCAGTTAGCAGCATTCTGAAGAAAATAAAGTTGTGCTGACCCATGGTCATTTTTGCTAGAAAACATCAGAAGACAAAGTTAGCACAGTTACGTCTTGAGACCTAGGTCAACTGGTCAGCCAACCCTCCCATTTCACAGTAGAATCTGTATTTGGGTATCTAATATGATGGCGAATTTTTCCATCTCTTGATTACAAGGCTCCCAGTATCTCAGACTTTGTTTGCATAAGCATAATACAGCAGGATACCTAGAATAAACAGAACAGATGAGGGTTAGTATCAATTCTAATTATTGCATTAGTTGTGTTTTGAACAAATGACTAACAAACAGAGTGCAATATGCACAGCTAGTCAGAAGCTCTAATCAGGTTATGATTCTAAAGAACTTCCAGCTTGATTTAAAAGTGAGGTGAAGGGACTTCTATATAAACAGGTAGATCATACCACAGATATGGACGAGGGTTAGTATCAAGTCATAATTATTACATTAGTTTAATATCCTAGAGATCCTAATGCATGCTCTGTTGTAAGTAATGATAAGTTCAGGATGGTACAGTACCTGGCAGCTTTAAAGCAGAACAAAGATTTTGAAATCAGCACTAAGCAACAGGTAGACAGTCCATCCATCCATTTTCTAACCAGCTGAATCCGAACACAGGGTCATGGGGTCTGCTGAGCCAATCCCAGCCAACACAGGGCACAAGGCAGGAACCAATCCTGGGCAGGGTGCCAACCCACTGCAGGACACACACAAACACCAAGCACACACTAGGGCCAATTCAGAATCGCCAATCCACCTAACCTGCATGTCTTTGGATTGTGGGAGGAAACGGATCGCCCGGAGGAAACCCACACAGACATGCAAACCTGGATCTCCTAACTGCGAGGCAGCAGCGCTACCACTGCGCCACCCGTGCACGCCCAGGTAGACAGTGTAAAGACTTAATAACAGGAGTTGTATTGTTTTAATTTCTAGTTCTTCTAATAACTCTTGCACCAGCAGCAAAACTGAAAAGCTGCATATAGAGTGGTTTGAAAAACCTATGAATAACGTATTGCAGTAGTCAGTTGCATTAGTCATAAATACATGAATTAATTTCTCAATATCCTCCACTTCAATTGTGTTAAAATGTGACAGAATATTATTCAGTCTGTATTACTTCCACCATTAAATAGCATTACTGTTTTTTTGTGTATTCAGAAATAAGTACTTATCACCGATTCATTCTTTTGACTCACTGCCATGATTAATTACAGATACTATCAATAAAAAAGAAGGTGTATTGAATGGAACATTAGATGTAGTCTAGCATGCTAGGTTTGTAACCAGAGTCTAACCTATCATAAAACACAAACCAAGAAATCATTCTTTAAATCAGAAGAAGAATTTGAATACACTAGGAATATATGTTAAAGGATAATTAGCCTACTGCAGATAATGTGGAAGTGGACATCAGAACTTAAACTTTAACTCTTCATGGAATGTTATAAACACAACCATTAGTAAATGGCTGTCCTTATAACAAAACAAACATGCTGTCACAACAACAGTCAAAAATATATCAACTTTAAAAAATTTTTTTTTTTTTTTACAAAATTAATGCCAGAATTGAATTTTGTTTGTTAAAAGCACACAGAATTTATGCATACCTTGCCAGAAAATATTCAGTAAATCACAAAAAAGTTAAAGAAAACCAGTCACAAGAAAAGGTATAGCTGGGTATCATCACATATAAGTGATGTTGAATGTTTTCTAATGATATTAATGGAAGCATGTAAAGTGAGAACAGTAAGGTCCAAGAGCTGAGCCGTACGGGACACCATATTTAACATGTGAGTATAATGATGGAGTACTCTACTAAGAGCAGAGAGTAATTTTCCAGCTTATGTAATAGAATAGAGTTGTCAGAGGTGTCAAAGGATATGTTTAAATCTAACAACATAATTGCTGTGAAGTTTCCTTCATTAAAAGATGTTAGACTGTCATTTACAACATGGTTTAGGGCTGTTTCTGTAGCCACTGTGGAAGTTAGACTGAAATTTGTAATGTGAGACTGAAGTTCTGTAGCAACTACTTTTGCAAGTAATTTAGAAAGAAGAGGTAAATTTATAAATAGGTCCATAATTATTAAGCATATTATTTTATTAATTAAACGTCTGATAACTCACACTTTTAGTCCTTCAGGAACTGTGTGCTTCATTAATGATCTATTGATAATGCTAAGAATGGGTGCTGCCAGAACAGCCATTGAGCTTTTCACTATTTTCATTGGAGCTGGATCTAGGACAGGTAGTTGGTTTCATTTTAGAAATTAAAGTTCTGTTGTCAAGTTAAAATCATTGAAAGTGATGTGTGCAAGGGTGATGGTGTGACACTATAGTATTTACCTTGCAACAATTTTATCATTCAATAAGTTAATAAGATCTGCACTACTAATGTTTATAGGTATTTTGCTTTGCAGATCAAATTGGCGTTGTTATATTAGCAACACCAAACAATGTCTTTATATGTAAATTTGCGTACATAATTTTAGAAAATCATGCTAATGTATTTTAAGCTTTTTCTGATAAATTAGAGAATGTGATGCAGTATCAATTAAAAAAATAAGCAAATTGAGGTTTTACATATCTCAAACTGACCTCAGATATGAAAAATTAGATCAGCATTGATCAGCATTGTACATCTTTGTTTTCTTAAGTATGAGTAATTCTGTATTCATGCTGCAGTTAATCCTGCCATCTGATACCTGACAGGATGTTCTTTAAAAGCCAAGTGCATTTACCTTTATTAAAAATTCCTGAAGACAGATAATAATTTCTTGTTTTTCTAATTAAAATAATAGAAGACACATCAATTATGTTCAGGAAAAAAAAATAAAAATACAATAACTGTAGGTAAAAGCTTGAAACAGAAAAATGTTATTTATTAGGATATGACTCACGTAAAAGGGCATAAATGGCCTTGTTGGGATTCATAATATACATTTTAAGGTATAAAAACTCACTAAGATATTTATCAAGCTTGTGCAGACAAAAGGCACTACAACAGATGTCAAACATTGTATTATAATTCCATGATGTACTGTAGCACAACAATAACTAAGAGCTGCTTGAAAAATCATGTACACTCACTGACTCAAAGCTGAATTTATCAATTCTTTTAATGTAATGCTACAATACACCATTATTGTTCTCCTACTCATTCTAATGAAACAGAGGTCATAAGCATGTAAATTATTTTTAAAAAGTAATATAAAAATACACTCCAAAATTGATCTAAAATCACTCTGAAAATAACATCCAGATTATATTCCAATAAGTTGGATACATGGAATTAGAAGAACATCAGCGCAAACAAGATTTTCCATAATTGTTTAGTTTAAAACTAGAGTTCATTAACCAGTATAATTTATACTAATAAAGAAGACAGTTTAACAGGGAGGAAGATGTATCACACAACCTAAACTAAACATCATTCCTAATTATGTTAGAAAATGTGTAACTAAATGACTAGATGTCCAATGAACCTTGCTGTTTGAATACATATAATATTCTAATAAGATGAATGTTCTTCAGGTCTACAAGATGGGAGTACAAATGGGTTGAGAGGTTGCCTGGTTAGAGGAGAGACACCATAGGAGATGGGCTCAACATGGTCCACATTATGAAAGAAGAATCCACACTGGTAATGTGAAAGCTCTTCAAGTTCCAGAGGTGAGAAGGCAGCTACAAGGAGTTGATGTGATATGTATGCGTATAATCTGTGCTAGAAATAAATCCTCTATGGACAACAATGTAAAAGAAATGTTATGGGAGATGAACAGAGGGTTGGGGAGTTTTCCCAACTGTTAGACTCCAATTTGGTAAATTCCCCGATAGCTTATATGAGGGAATGGGGTTGGAAAAACCAG
>NW_024378853.1:0-5564 GCF_016835505.1 Polypterus senegalus
ATGTGAAGTTGAGTTAAATTTATTTGAGTCAACTTTATGTTGTGAAACCACTTGAAACACATCTGCGACATAGTTTTTTACAGAAATGAACTGTTTTGAACAGTTTCCTGGTGGAAAACAAGGCGTCACACATGTGTACACTAAGTGAATTTCAGGCCCTGAAACGCGTTATGGTGAAATAAGGTTACCTTCAACTCTAGCAGTGTAAAGTCAAAATATTATGGTGAAAACAATTCTAAATGATAAAATCCCAGTACCCTTATGGTTAAGAACTGTTTGGATGGTTTCCCAACTGTTTTCATAGTGCACTTGACATCTTAAACTCACTTTTTGAATTCCCCATTAACTTGCAATGGACAAAAACTGAAGTTGAGTGAAACTCAATGAGTCTTAACTTCTATGTTGTGAAACCACTTGAAACACATCTGTGACATAGTTTTTTACTGAAATGAACTGTTTTGAACAGTTTCCTGGTGGAAAACAAGCCGTCACACATGTGTACACAAAGTTGTTTCAGGTCTTGAAAAGTGTTATGATGAATTCAGGTTAACTTCAACTCTAACGCTGTGTAAAGTCAAAATACTCTGGTAAGGCAGTTCTAAATGATGAAACCCCAGTACCCTTATGGTTAGAACTGTTTGGATGGTTTCCCAACTGTTTTCAATGTGCACTTCAACATCTCAAACTCACTTTTTGAAATCCTTTGACTTGCATTGGGCCAAATCTAAAGTTGAGTGAAACTCAATGAGTCTTAACTTCTATGTTGTGAAACCACTTGAAAAACATCAGCGACATAGTTCTTTACAGAAATGAACTGTTTTGAACAGTTTCCTGGTGGAAAACAAGGCGTCACACATGTGTACACAAAGTTATTTTCAGGCCCTGAAACGCGTTACGGTGAAATAAAATTACCTTCAACTCTAACGATGTGTAAAGTCAAAGTACTCTGGTAAAAGCAGTTCTAAATGATGAAATCCCAGTACCCTTATGGTTAAGAACTGTTTGGATGGTTTCCCCACTGTTTTCAAGGTGCAATTCAACATCTCAAACTCAACGTTTGAAACTCCTATTGAGTTGCATTGGGCAAAAACTGAAGTTGAGTTAAATTTAATGAGTCTTAATTTCTATGTTGTGAAACCACTTAAAACACATCTGCGACATAGTTTTTTACAGAAATGAACTGTTTTGAACAGTTTCCTGGTGGAAAACAAGCCGTCACACATGTGTACACAAAGTTGTTTTCAGGTCTTGAAAAGTGTTATGATGAATTCAGGTTAACTTCACTCTAACTCTGTGGAAAGTCAAAATACTCTGGTAAAGGCAGTTCTAAATGATGAAACCCCCAGTACCCTTATGGTTAAGAACTGTTTGGATGGTTTCCCAACTGTTTTTCAAAGTGCACTTCAACATCTCAAACTCACTTTTTGAAATCCCCTTTGACTTGCATTGGGCCAAATCTAAAGTTGAGTGAAACTCAATGAGTCTTAACTTCTATGTTGTGAAACCACTTGAAAAACATCAGCGAATATTTTTACAGAAATGAACCTTTTTGAAAGTTTCTCATGGTGGAAAACAAGGCGTCACACAACACTAAGTTTTTTCAGGACCCTGAAAGCGTTATGGTGAAATAAGATTACATTCAACTCTAGCAGCTGTTAAGTCGAAATACTCTGGTAAACAGTTCTAAAGAGTGAAATCGCCAGTACCCTTATGGAGAACTGTTTGGATGGTTTCCCAACTCTTTTCAAAGTGCATTCAAATCTTAAACTCACCTTTGAAATCCCCATTAACTCAATGGACAAAACTGAGTTGGTGAAACTCAATGAGTCTTAACTTCTATGTTGTGAAACCACTTGAAACACATTGCGACATAGTTTTACAGAAATGAACTGTTTTGAACAGTTTCCTGGTGGAAAACTAGCGTCACACATGTAACACATAAAGTGAATTTCAGGCCCTGAACGCGTTATGCTGAAATAAGGTTACCTTCAACTCTACAGTGTAAAGTCAAAATATTATGGTGAAAACAGTTTTAAATGATAAAATCCCCAGTACCCTTATGGTTAGAACTGTTTGGATGGTTTCCAACTGTTTTCATAGTGCACTTCACATCTTAAACTCACTTTTTGAAATCCCCATTAACTTGCAATGGACAAAACTGCGTTGAGTGAAACTCAATGAGTCTTAACTTCTATGTTGAACCACTTGAAACACATTTGTGACTGTATTTTACAGAAATGAACTGTTTTGAACAGTTTCCTGGTGGAAAACAACCGTCACATGTGTACAGAAAGTTGTTTTCAGGTCTTGAAGTGTTATGATGAATTCAGGTTACCTTCAACTCTAACTCTGTGGAAAGTCAAAATACTCTGTGGAAAGCAGTTACTAATGTGAAATCCCAGTACCTATGGTTAAGAACTGTTTGGATGGTTTCCCCACTGTTTTCAAAGTTAATTCAACATCTCAAACTCACCTTTTTGAAATTCCTATTGATGCATTGCAAGAACTTGAATTGAGTTAAATTTAATGAGTCTTAACTTCTATTTGTGAAACCATAAAACACATCTGCAACATAGTTTTTACAGAAATAGAATGTTTTGAACAGTTTCCTGGTGGAAAACAAGCCGTACACATGTGTACACAAAGTTGTTTTCAGGTCTTGAAAAGTTATGATGAATTCAGGTTAACTTCACTCTAATCTCTGTGTAAGTCAAAATACTCTGGTAAAGGCAGTTCTAAATGATGTAAACCCCAGTACCCTTATGGTTAAGAACTGTTTGGATGGTTTCCCAACTGTTTTCAAAGTGCCTTCAACATCTCAAACTACTTTTTGAAATCCTTTGACTTGCATTGGGCCAAATCTAAAGTTGAGAGAAACTCAATAAGTCTTAAATTCTATGTTGTGAAACCACTTGAAAAACATCAGCGACATAGTTTTTTACAGAAATGAACTGTTTTGAACAGTTTCCTGGTGGAAAACAAGGTGTCACACATGTGTACACAAAGTTATTTTCAGGCCCTGAAACGCGTTACGGTGAAATAAAATTACCTTCAACTCTAACGCTGTGTAAAGTCAAAAGTACTCTGGTAAAAGCAGTTCTAAATGATGAAATCCCCCGTACCCTTATGGTTAAGAACTGTTTGGATGGTTTTACTGTTTTTTAAATCAATTCAACATCTCAAACTCACCTTTTTGGGGGAAAATTTCCCATTGAGTTCATTGGGCAAAAACTGGGAAATTGAGTTAAATTTTGAGTCTTAACTTCACAAATTTTTTGAAACCACCAAAACCCCCATCCCGGACTAGTTTTTTCAGAAATGAACTGTTTTTTAACCCGTTTCCAAGGAAAACAAAGCCCTCACACAATTTTACACAAAAAATTTTTTCAGGTCTTGAAAAGTGTTATGATGAATTCAGGTTTTAAAGTCAACTCTAACTCTTTGGAAAGTCAAAAAAAAATCGGTAAATTCAGTTCCCAAATTAAAACCCGGGATTACCCTTATGGTTTGGGGAAAAATTTTTGGGTGGTTTTAACTGTTTTTTAAAGTGCACTTCAACATCTCAAACTCACTTTTTGAAATCCCCTTTGACTTGCATTGGGCCAAATCTAAAGTTGAGTGAAACTCAATGAGTCTTAACTTCTATGTTTTTGAAACCACTTGAAAAAAATCAGCGACATAGTTTTTTTCAGAAATGAACTGTTTTGAACAGTTTCCCAGGGGGAAAACAAAATCACACAAAAATTTTACACAAAAAAGTTATTTTTAGGCCCCGAAACGGGGTTATGGTGAAATAAGATTACATTCAACTCAAAGCTGTGTAAAATCAAAATACTCCCGGTAAAAACAGTTCTAAATGGGGAAAACCCAGTCCCCTTTTGGTTAAAAACTGTTTGGATGGTTTTTTCCCAACTCCCTTTTAAAAATGCACTTCAAATCTTAAACTCACCTTTTAAATCCCCCAAATTTAAATTGCAATGGACAAAACTGAAGTTGAGTGAAACTCAATGGGTCTTAACTTCTATGTTGTGAAACCACTTGGGAAAAAACATCTTTTTACATAGTTTTTACAAAGGGGAAAAGAACTGTTTTGAACAGTTTCCTGGTGGAAAACAAAGGGGTCACACATTTTACACAAAAATGAATTTCAGGCCCAAGGGGGTTATGGTGAAATAAGGTTACCTTCAACTCTAACCCAGTGTAAAGTCAAAAAAAATTTTGGTGAAAACAGTTCTAAATGATAAAATCCCAGTACCCTTATGGTTAAAAACTGTTTGGATGGTTTCCCAACTGTTTTTCATAGTGCACTTCACATCTTAAACTCACTTTTTGAAATCCCATTAACTTGCAATGGACAAAAACTGAAGTTGAGTGAAACTCAATGAGTCTTAACTTCTATGTTGTGAAACCACTTGAAACACATCTGTGACATAGTTTTTACAGAAATGAACTGTTTTGAACAGTTTCCTGGTGGAAAACAAGCCGTCACACATGTGTACACAAAGTTGTTTTCAGGTCTTGAAAAGTGTTATGATGAATTCAGGTTACCTTCAACTCTAACTCTGTGGAAAGTCAAAATACTCTGGTAAAAGCAGTTCTAAATGATGAAATCCCCAGTACCCTTATGGTTAAGAACTGTTTGGATGGTTTCCCCACTGTTTTTCAAAGTGCAATTCAACATCTCAAACTCACCTTTTGAAATTCCTATTGAGTTGCATTGGGCAAGAACTGAAGTTGAGTTAAATTTAATGAGTCTTAACTTCTATGTTGTGAAACCACTTAAAACACATCTGCGACATAGTTTTTTACAGAAATGAACTGTTTTGAACAGTTTCCTGGTGGAAAACAAGCCGTCACACATGTGTACACAAAGTTGTTTTCAGGTCTTGAAAAGTGTTATGATGAATTCAGGTTAACTTCAACTCTAACTCTGTGTAAAGTCAAAATACTCTGGTAAAGGCAGTTCTAAATGATGAAACCCCCAGTACCCTTATGGTTAAGAACTGTTTGGATGGTTTCCCAACTGTTTTTCAAAGTGCACTTCAACATCTCAAACTCACTTTTTGAAATCCCCTTGACTTGCATTGGGCCAAATCTAAAGTTGAGTGAAACTCAATGAGTCTTAACTTCTATGTTGTGAAACCACTTGAAAAACATCAGCGACATAGTTCTTTACAGAAATGAACTGTTTTGAACAGTTTCCTGGTGGAAAACAAGGCGTCACACATGTGTACACAAAGTTATTTTCAGGCCCTGAAGCGGCGTTGCGTTGAAATAAAATTACCTTCAACTCTAACGATGTGTAAAGTCAAAGTACTCTGGTAAAGCAGTTCTAAATGATGAAATCCCCAGTACCCTTATGGTTAAGAACTGTTTGGATGGTTTCCCCACTGTTTTTCAAAGTGCAATTCAACATCTCAAACTCAACGTTTGAAATTCCTATTGAGTTGCATTGGGCAAAAACTGAAGTTGAGTTAAATTTAATGAGTCTTAACTTCTATGTTGTGAAACCACTTGAAACACATCTCGACATAGTTTTTACAGAAATGAACTGTTTTGAACAG
>NW_024378854.1:0-14507 GCF_016835505.1 Polypterus senegalus
GGTCCACCTGAAGGTGTGGTGACTTTTTTATTTATGTTCATTTATTCATCAGACTAATCTGTTTTGCATATGCTGCCAGCGGACTTGACAGTGGCAATTTCTATTTTGGTTTCCAGAAGAACAGACACACCTTTGGGGTGTCCAGCTGCTGAGATACAATTAATTTTTGCTGCTGAACATGACATAGATTGCTTTGGTAAAAGAGGAACAAAACATCCACTGGTCAATGACATACAGTTGTCTAAAGAAAAAATAAACATCACACATTAAGCAAGACACAACTAACATCTTTGGTATAAGACACAAAACAGCAGCTTCCCAATAAGACACAATCATTTAACTGGAAAAAGAAAGCTGTCAGACAGTTTAAGACAACTAGATGAATAACAAAACAGTTGCATCATGGTGTGACATAGGAATCAAGACACAAACAAGGTAGCCGTCACTCTGTAGTTGTTTTGTATACCCTTCATCTCCTATTTCTTCTAAGCATCCAAAATAGTTGTTACATCCTAATGTGTACAATCATAATGTAATGATGGAGTAGACATACAAAAGTAGACATCAAGGGTACAAGGCAGGTATTAACAAACGTTAATGTCAAAGGGTAGAAGGCTAAATGTCAAGAAAAGTAACCCAGAATGCATTATTACTTTTATCCATTATATGGCAGCAAAGACCATAAGATGAATTGACTTGTGCAAACATTGGCCATTATTGTTTCTCAGAGCAAATAGGGCAGTCACTCCCATCAAAATGTTTTTGTATTGTTGATGTTTAAAATTTCTAAACAATCACATGAGGAATTTTAGCTCTCCGAAGAAAATGATAATGATAAACTGCAGTGCAACAAGTATTGAACAGTGTGACCTAGCAATGCATGAAGTTGCTTGCTTTTATCACATCTATACATTTCAAAATTATGTGTAGAGGGCTCAAACATTTACGTATATGTCTGTAAAAAACAAGCTGATTTTTTTGTAGTTTTTTTTACAGGCATGATCGAAAAAATAAATTCTACCCTAAAAGAACTAAGACACCGTGTGTTTTTACAAATTAAATTCTTTAGAGCTTTTCAGCTTATACTATTGTTTTGTTTGTGTAAGATGGTTGAGTTCTCATTCAATAATATGGTGTTTTATCACTCAATTAGGAGCAAGTTAAAGTAAGCAGCTGCCCATGTTGATTGCACAAGGTAGATACAGTATAGTGCATATCAAGGCTTTCTTCATCACTTACTGTTTAATAATAATAATAATAATAATAATAATACATTTTATTTAAGCGTCTTTCAAAAACTCAAGGTCACTGTACAATCAGATAAAAATTAAACATTCAATAACTTAAAAATATTAAATCCAAATAAAACAACACCAGTAACAATTACAGTGAATAAGCAATTTTGAACAGATGAGTTTTAAGATTAACCTGAAATTGGTGAAGGGTAGTCATGTTCCTAAGGTAGGCAGGTAATGAGTTCCATAAGGAGGGTGCCGATCTGCTAATCGTGACAAGACGTGATCGTGACAAGACGTGCTGGTGGATTATTTAAGTTGATGGAAGAAGAGGATCTGAGCATGCGAGAGGGTTTAGTGACTTGTAGGAGCTGTGAGAGATATGTAGGGCAAGATTATGAATAGCCTTATATGTAAGGACTAAAATTTTATAGTTGACCCTAAACTTTATTAGGCAGCCAATGAAGCGGCTGAATAACAGGTGTAATGTGATCAGAATAGGGTGTTTTAATAATTATACAAGCAGCCGAATTCTGAACAAGTTGAAGTTTATGTAGTAACTTTTAGGGCAGACCAAAGAGAAGTGAGTTGCAATAGTCCAGGCGGGAGGTGACCAAAGTGTTGACTAAAATAGCAGTAGAGTGATTTAACAAAGATGGATGCAGGCGATTAATGTTACGCAGGTGGAAGTAAGCTGCTCAGGTAACAGAACTAATGTGAGACTGAAAAGACAATGTGATATCCAAGGCTTTTTATCTGATCTGTACAGGTAACAAATGTGTTGTCTATTAATACTGAAATCTTTGATGCCTTCGCAATTACAGATTTCTTGCCCACAAGAAGCACCTCAGTTTTATTAGAGTTCAACTGCAAGAAGTTAGAAGAAAACCAAGACTTGATCTCAGCAAGGCAATCAGTAAGTGAGGATGGTGGAAGCAATGCAGATGGTGAAGTTGAGATATATAACTTAAAGTATTTGTCCCCTGTCCCTGCTAAATACTTTGAGACTAAGTGGCATGCTTCATAATTTTTTTACATGCTTTCAGATGATAATGGAAAACAGGCTCTCAAAATATAATAAAACTGAATACAGCAACTGTTGGTTTCAGCAGTCTTCATTAATAGCACATAGAAAAATGATCACTGCATACTTGTTAATCATGGCACTGGAATATAAGAGTTGTTATATACATGATGGTAATTTATTCCAATGAGCTCTAATATGTATATATTGTGACGGACAGCCGGGTCCCATGCCCGCCGGGGCCTCTGATGCATCGTCCGGGGAGCCATCATGGACTTTGCAATACCTCCCCCGGGGCGCTTGGGGGCAGTCTCCCTGGCACTGGATTCCTCCTCAATCTCCCCCGTGGCTCCATGGGACATGGAGTCCACCACAGCAGCCCGGTTGGGAGATGGGGTGGCCGCTAGGGGTGCTGCAGAGATCCAGCCACCACACTGGACGGTTTATCAGCCCCACCGGAGGTGCAATTAAGACCAGCTGGTCAGGCACCTGGATCACTTCCGGGTGGGGCATAAAAGGGCCTGCCTCCCAGCAATCGAGGCCAGAATCGGGAGGAAGAGGACGAGGTTGCCTGGGAGGAGTGGTGGAGCAGGAAAGTGTGGGTTTGTGTTTGACTTCTTTGTGTTTGTGCTTTGGACTGTGTTTGGGCTGTGTGGCACGGGAAGGCGTGTCACACAGCTGAAAAAAATAAATATTTGTGAGTGTGAACACGTGCCTCTGCCTATTCTATGCCGGGTCGGGCGCTATAAAGCGCTTGTTTACACTGGCGTGTCGTGCGGATCCCGGCCCGTCCATTTGGGTCGGAACCTGCGGTTTTTTACTCTTGCTGACCCGGCATAGCGGCGCAACAGCTGGGCACGGTTCTCGCTCAGCGGCGTGGGAGGCGCTCGACGCAGCTACAGGCAAGCAGTCGGGCAGGACTACACAGCACAGCGCACTGAAGCGCGCAGCGCAGGAGCCGCAAGCCAGCACCGCGCGTACAGCGCGCGCGCACCGCACGCAGGGGCGCAAGCAGGCACACGCAAGTCAGCGGGGACTACCCACGAAGCCGCCGAGGAGCTGCTGCAGGCGCTTTTGTCATGGGGAAGAAGAAAGCCGGGCGGACACAGAGGCCAACTGGCAGAGCGCCGCCACGCTAGTCCGCCGCCGCGGGTTGCAACGGAGGTAGGTGGCGAGTTGCGGGTATGTTTTTCCGCCTGCGGTCATCCTACCTCCTGGGCCGAGGGGAAGCACCCGTGCGGGCAGGGGCAGTGTCCATGGCATGGCAGCGGAGCCAGCTCGGGGTGTGGCGGCGGAGCTGTGTCTTCCTCGGCTTGAGCCAGCGGCTGGCGGAGGAGAGCCCGGACGAAGCTTCCCAGCGCGCGCCTGCAAGTGGGGCAGGAGCGGCTCCAGAAACAGGTAAGCGGGGGCGTGTGTCAATCACCCGCCGAGCAGGATCGGCAGGCGGGGATGGCGGACGCCCTTCCCTCTCCTCCAGACTACCCGAAGGGGCCTGTGGGGGATCCACAGGGTCTTCTTGGCACGGTCGCGGAGGCGACACGGAGAGCCCAAATCCACCGCCGGCCGCCACTATTAATGTTTCTTGGGCTGTAGGGGAGGTGAAGTCCGTTGTCCTCGCCCTGCAGTCCCTTTTGCAAGTTTTTCAGGTCCTGTCGGAGGCGAAGGAGGGGCTGGAGAAGAAGCTCGGTATCCCGTGCGGGGCCCTAGCTGAATGGCTTCGTGGCGGCGGGTGGCCAGCCTCCCACCGGCAGGACAGAGCGGTGCAGGTAAGTGAAGCCGGCACCGCAGAGAAAGGGGCGGGGCGGCGGCAGCAGTGTTGCTTAGTACTGCCTGTCAGGCGGACCCGCCCACCACGAGGCTGCTGTGATGACTGACAGCAAGGCGGACGGCGTCGGGGAGGCAGCAGGTGGAAACCGGCTGCCAAACAACCCGCCCGACCGCTAGCGCCAGTCTTGCGGCAGTCCAAAGGGGCAGGCGGTGCGGGGTCCCTCCTTTTCTCATAGGGGACTCAGACCGCCAGGCGACCCAAAGGAAAAGGGGAACGGAAGAGGAAACGGAAACCCGTACATAGAGCAGTGTATGCCTGGCGGCTTGGAGCGAAGGAGGGCTGCACTGCAGAGGCGGAACCGTCACAAGCCCTCCTCGAGAGGCGAAGGGCAGATGTTCCCTGCCTGCTTCCGCATGCAGAGGGGCCGTACTGGAGGGAGTCGGCGGTGTTATGACTGTGGCGGTGGCCATGTCTGGCGGGCTTGTCGAGGGACATCGGGCAACGCCCCAGACCTGTTTATTCTGTTTTACAGGCAGCAGCGGAACCAGGAATGCCGACTCCCCATCCTGGAAGACCGGCCCTCTGGGCAGGCCGATGAGCCCCACAAGCCTCATCTGAGGGAGGGGCCATGTGACGGACAGCCGGGTCCCATGCCCGGCCGGGACGCCTCTGATGCATACGTCCCGGGGGAGCCATCATGGACTTTGCAATACCTCCCCGGGCGCTTGGGGCAGTCCCTGGCACTGGATTCCTCCTCAATCTCCCCGTGGCTCCATGGGACATGGAGTCCACCACAGCAGCCCGGTTGGGAGATGGGGTGGCCGCTAGGGGGTGCTGCAGAGATCCAGCCACCACACTGGACGGTTTATCAGCCCCACCGGAGGTGCAATTAAGACCAGCTGGTCAGGCACCTGGATCACTTCCGGGTGGGGCATAAAAGGGCCTGCCTCCCAGCAATCGAGGCCAGAATCGGGAGGAAGAGGACGAGGTTGCCTGGGAGGAGTGGTGGAGCAGGAAAGTGTGGGTTTGTGTTTGACTTCTTTGTGTTTGTGCTTTGGACTGTGTTTGGGCTGTGTGGCACGGGGAAGAGTGTATGATGCTGCCAGAACAGTCACCTGCTCCCAAGGACCCTATAATGCAGTAAGCTACTTCATAAAATGAATTCATCGATGGAAATCAGATGTGAGGAAACCTTAGGCTTGAGTCGCAGCTTAATTTATTGTAATGGGCTTTTAGAGTATTACTTTCCCATAGTTAAACTCTACACAATTAGGTTTTTACTTTTGCAATGATATCTTTTATTTTATCATGCACAAAAAACCTACATAGATGAAATTGAGTACACTGCTGTCTTCTCTTCTCTGGCTGTTCTTCAGAATTTTGTACCTAATAAATACAATGCTAACCTTAACCATGATCTATATCTCCTCTTCTGCCTCTCTTTCTAATCTATTTCCTTAACTCCTCCTTGGTCATAAGATTAACGCTATATTATTTAAAACACCGTTTATTGTTAAACACCTATGCAGTGACATGTTTTGATAAATAGTTCATCCTTTTCTGCATCTGGGGAGGTTTCATAAGGAGAAAGCAAAAAAAACCCAAAACAAATCCCTCTTCCTGTGTTCCCTTGAAATCCTCTTCATGCCTTCAGTGTTATGATTGCATTAATAGTCCCCCACTATTTATCCCCTACGTCATCATATTAGGCAGAGCAGATCCTACTGTGACACTGAGAACTCAGAAAACCATATTTGTATTCTGCCATTTTGATGTCCAGCCTGGAAATACTACAGCTGCAAGGCAAAGATCTACCCAGTAATCTGGTATATTTGACAAAGGGAATTTCCTTCCAAGCGGATATTACCGCAACTTGAGGACAGCTATTTTGCTGCAGGGAATCCCATTTAACAAATTCACAGTACTGTATTGAGGATGACAACACATACTTCAGAAACATGATGGGCTATTCTTCACCACTGACAACCTAAGCCACAATATACTCACAGGCATGCCTTAGGTGTCTCTAAAGTATCAAAGACAGAAAAAAGATAAGAGTTTTGATATGTAGTTTGAAATGAACCACTGACTCACTACTTTTATTTTTGATTCAAGGCTAACTCTGCATATTCTGTATTCTGGACACACGTGGCTTTATCTATCCAAACTTCACCACATTATCCAAATATTGGGCCACCTCTAATGCAAAATACTATTTGTTGTGGTTACATATAGCTCTGCCTCTTGTAAAGTTTTCATGACAGCTTCTAAGTAATGTGGTTTAATTTCTCAAAAGTGCACAAATTCACTATGTCACTGAAGTAAACTGCCCTATAGGGTTTGTGGGGGGCAAAATATCTGTCCACTAGTAGCTGAGAATTTGCTAGAGCATTTAAATCCCAAAATATGGGCAAAGTAATTCCAATATCTACTACAGGTTCCGAAACATCATTTTTTATTAATGACCGTCTTTTGCAGTTGTCTAACAAGCACCAGTTAATAAATGAATATACACTAGCCACATTGCAGGCGGCACAGTGGCACAGTGGGTAGCACTGCTGTCTCACAATTAAGAGACCCAGGTTCACTTCCCAGGTCCTCCACTGTGTGGAGCTTGCATGTTCTGTCTGTGTGGGTTTCCACCGGACTCAAAGACATGAAGGTTAGGTGCACTGGTGATTCTAAACTGTCCCTAGTTTGTGCTCTGCGGTGGGCTGGCTCCCTGTGACCCTATTTTTAGGATATAGCGGGTTGGATGATGGACGACAATGTTAAAATGAGAGTTGGGGTAATTTAATGATAAAGAAAAGAAAAGCATAGAGTGTGCAGAGACAAGAGTGGCTAATAGGACTGTGAAAAAAAATTCAAAAGGAGGAGCTCCATCCTAGTCTAAAGGTGGTCTAAGAGTGAATGCCGACTTTTGGGTCAACAATGATTTAATTACCTAGGAGACTGGAAGAGGCAGGACTTGAGGTGATACTGGTAGGAAGTTATTTCAATGGTCTTCTGGGGATTTCTCCTTCATTAAAGGGTGGAAAACAGAATATATATTACCAATGGTGTCACACCCTTATCCTTCCCTGCATTTTTTCTTTTTCCAAAGATGACACATGATAGGGGATGGAAATTTTGTGTGAAATAGTGGTGTGTGATGTGCTGCTAGAAACAAGACACCAACAGAAACTTGTCAACTGGGAGAGATTTCCGTGTTTCATTTTTAGCACAGTTTAGCACATTAGGAGGCCACCTTTATTACTTGTTGCAGAAATTGATGCACGTGTTGCAATGGCATTGTGGGGAGTGAGTGTTCCGTTACCTTCTGACAGAGCACAGCATTTGGAGGCTGAGGATGCTTCACATCTATCCGACAAACATAATGAAGAGCCTGTTAGGAAAACAGATCAGTTATGTAGTACTAGTTTGTTTAAAAAAAAAAAAAACAGGTATTGAGAAGAAAATGGTTATTTGTAAAATCTATAACACAAGTGTTATCACTGGAAATAGAAATACAAGTAACTTAACACATACAATCTGCAATACAAGTGTTTGTGGTAATCCACCTACCAGGCATTACCGTTTTAATGGAAAGAAGGTCCTAAGAATAGGGTAAAGTCAACTTTTTCAAAATAAACGTTAAAGCACTTACCTGTCATTAATTCCAGGGTGCACTTTCGTAGTCATTTTAACTTTGTCTTCGGCAGGTTCACACAGCTTTGAAGCCAGCGACGGGTTGGGCAACTCAGGTCAGGCCTGCTGGAGGACACTGCTCGTACCTAATCATAAAGGAAGTTGTCTCTTTAGTCCTGCCTTTGGCAAAGAAAGGTGTGAAGCGTGTTTAGTTAAGAACGTGCATGCATGCATTAGTGTGAAGGGAATTCCCAAAGAAAAAAACTTACTTTTGTAGTGTGTATTGGCTCTTCAAGGGAATGTGTCGGGCCCAAGGCCACTAACCCTATTTATTACGTGACTTACAAAGGTTGAGAGCATCACCTGTGCAGAAAGCACTTGCGGCAGTCATAATTGGTGAAAGGGAGCAACGTGTCGCGGGATTGGGAAAGATTTGTTCGGCGACTATCAGAGGCACTTCCTGCCTTTTAAGGGTTGTTCTTTGACTCAATCTGGTGTGTGGATAGTGTGTTGGTATTGCTCATTTGGCTAGTATACCAAACAGCGGCTTGTGCCTGATTTTGTAAATATTTGTTTGTTTACAAATATCTCCTAGTTGAAGTTTGATTTTGGGTGGAGGTATTTATATAGATTTTGGCTTTTGGTGCACTTTGGTTTTTTTCTTGTATATACACTGTTTGTTTTCTTGTAAATACTTTTGGTATTCTTTGGACTTTGTTATGTGTGTAGTTTCTTCCTGAACTCCATTTCTTCAGTTAGGAAGACTACCATTTTTGTGTATATACATTTTCATTTTTATTCTACATTTTTGGGGACTGGAAACTTCACTGCATATATTGCTCACTGTTTTTGGTTGGGACATTATTTTTGTTGTTTTGTTGCACCTGTAAAAAACCCACTCTTGTTTTTGGAAATACCACCTTTTTGTGTCTGTGTCTCTATGTCTGACTTCTCACAAATCTTATCCCGTTCAGACCCCAAACTACAAGACGCCCACTGTGTGGTTGGGTGCCAACCTTACCAATACAAGGGGTATCACAGTGTTAGCGCTTGAAGCAGAAATACAAGTAACCTCTTTTACCACATAAAAAAGATGTACCCAAACAAGTATATTAAAGGCCAAAAAATGCCCAAAACCACCATGCTCACGACCTCAAGGGTCACAAGCAAACCACCACAAACCTGAAGTCAAACATCATTATTGGAAACTCAGTGCCTCTTTCTAATATCCAGCATCTCTTCTGCTTATCCCATAAGGGCCTTGTAGCATGGGGAGACACTCACCGACAGGTGTAGTGAACCATCAAAACCCCAGCTCATGTCCCTCACTTCTATTCCCCAGTCTTACACAGGGCTTAAATGGGGGACCCTATGAGCCCTGCGCCTACTCCAAGCACATAGATCACTCCTGCTCCATAGTATACTCTGCAGGAGCAATCTTCTTCAGCCTCATCAAGCACTGGCTACACGCTACCCTTGCTGGGCTCACTCCCAACCACCTTCAATTCCAACAGCATGGTCTCCTAACCACTATGCCTTTTATTTTCCTTCATCTTTAAATCTCCATTCTTGTTCTCTTCTTTTGCTGATTTCACCATGATTTCTCCCTTTTATGCACCAACCAGGTTCTGCTGCTGCTGCAATCACCTGCTCCAAGGTGTGAATGAAGCACTTAACTGATCGCTAATCAGTTAAGTGCTTCATGAATGCGCTAATACACAAGCACACCAATCAACCTTGGAGGGGCGCTTGCACTACCCCATGTGTTCCTGCACCATCCTGGAGCCTGTACGCTCTGGGACTTATTATTTATTGAAAATGTGCAGTGTTACAAACCTCTCTCATCACAATTATCCTGCATTTGCTTCAGTAATTTTGTGTCTTCAGCAGTTATGCTCTGCCATATCTTATAATAACAGACAGATGCACACTCAAATCATATGATTATTTTTTTCCAAAATGGCACCCACCTTTCGCTGATTGCATTCAATAATGCTATTTTACATTGCCTCCAGAGCAAGATTCATGTCAAGTGCACAAATAATAATCTGAACCAAAAATATTATATTGTATTGTATTTTTAATAAAAACCTTAAATTTTTTTAAAAAGCCACGACACCTGCCTATTGCATCTTCTGTTGTGTGTTGCGCACATGAATGATTAAAAAAACGCACAAAAAGTAAAAAATGGAAAGTGTAAGAGCAGATTGAATCACCTTAAACCAATGATTGAAATGTTTCATCTATGATGACTCACATCTATATATATATAATTCACTAAGGCAAGACACCCATGGAAAGCACGCTGGAAGGGGCGTGGATTCACTAAGCCGCCGACAAGTAAGACACCTATGGCGCGCAGAAGGAGCCACGCCACCAACTCCAAGACCATTGGATACGACGACAACTCGCAGAGCCACGCCCACCAACTCAGACGCAACAACACAGAAAAACCGCCGTCATTTATATTCGTCTGTCGTAGAGGCCACATGCACCTCCGAGCCACTGACTTTTCATAGAGGCATGTTTCTCGCGGAGGTGAATCGCCATATGCAGCATGTAAAACAATTTGCGAGGGGTATCCCATGGGATTCTTAAAACGATCCTTTACAAATGAGGTTAAAACACAATGAAGTAAGCAGTCTTTAAAAACCGAGATTTCGGTTACAACGCACGACTGCGTGCACCATGGCAAACTGTTTTTCACGCTACATACAGCAGTTCGCATCCACGACAAACATGCGTCTTCTTAGATACTCCTGCAGGAACACAAAAAACGTTTCCCTGCCCACCAACACTCCTATTTCACTGGCCTGCGTCTACCCTCGCTCTGTAGGCATTCACACTGCCTGCCCATGTGCCCGGACGCAAAAACTCACCAAACACCCAGTTAGTCCCTTTCATCTGTGCTAGGAGTCCACATGCACGTCTGAGCCACATTGACTTTTCATTAATGTTTTCGGTTTCAATGCCCAACCGCGTCCACCATGAAAAACCATGCGAAAGGAACAACGAAGCCCCACCTCGCTACTACTGTGGTCGGGTGTCTTGGTGGATTATATATAGAAAAGCAGCCACAACCACACAGAGCAATGAAAAGTCTACATGAGTCACAGGTGCATCTGGATTGTGCAAAGATGACAACAACTCAAATGCCGTGTTGGAGGTGGGCACATACTGAACATGAAATTCAGTCACGGATGATTGTGTGTTGGTTCGTTCCGTGCATTGTTACAATGTTGCTTTTCTTGCTGATTTACTACATTACCAATCTTTCAAATGTTAATTTTCTCCCTGTGCTTAAAAATCATTAAAAAACCGGTATGGTACACCGCAGGTTGGCTAGTTTCTTATAAAAGAAATGAGGACAATACTTTTGAGTGAGTAAACCAACACACACACTGATTCCAAATAATCTATATACACTGTGAGGTAGGAAAGACAGCTCTGTGCCACCACTCTGCCTATACTAAAACATCTGTACCAAATTTAAAAAAACTTTAACCTGATTAAACCTGGGTGAAATAGCATTGCTAAAGTGACCCTGGTGCGTGTGTATGTGTCGGTGTGGCTGGGTGTGTTCACCCTGTGATGGTGTGATGCCCTGTCCGGAGATCGTTCCTGTCTTGTGCATAATGCTTGCTGTGATACGCTCCAGCTGCCAAGTGAACCTGCCCTGGATAAGTGGCTTAATGAAAATAGATTGATCACTTCATTGATGGCACATGCATGCTTAATATTCTCTCTCTCTCTCTCTGTTTCATTTTCTCTCACTGGAGTTATGATAAAGGATAAATTAATAAATCCAGCAGAAGCAGGTAATATCTTTGAGAAATACTGAAATAAGCTTCAACATAATGAAAGAATATGTGATCATGTGTGACTTTTTTCAGTTTTTATTGCCTAAATGGGAACAGAGACAACAATTCACGTCTGTGTATCAGCATTCAATAATGTCAATAATGGGACTTGGCGCTGGCTTTCTGAGACACATACAGGCACCTAGCTCTGAAGGGTGCCTCGGAGGAGTTGCAAAATGAAATGTACAACCAGTCTCTTTTTGATATGGCTGAAATTCACAACAATGTTTTTTTTAATTCTTAAAATGACATTTGATACACTTTTTTGCAATATGTGTCGTAAAACCATAAGGCAACACAACGAAAAATGGTTAAGGCACCAACCAGTGAGCCATGTATATTATGATAAAGATGCTCACTGCAATTGTAAAGCAGAATACTGAGGAACAACTTTCTAGACTTAAACAAGACTATTGGCTAGATGCAGTCATGGCCATAATATATGTACTTTCTCAGAAGGCTAGGGGGTTTCTTGTAGAAGAAGGTAGGTCTTCATACACCATCAAGCTTTGTTACCTCCAGACTGTGAATAAAAGAGGATATGTGAATGACAGCCTGCCATAGATGGATTGTGTTGTGGGTTGTGCAAAAAGTTGGCATCTTCTCCAGTACATGGAATTGAAAAAGGGCTGTTGATCAGACAGACTTGGTTTGCCTACCCATCAATTAATAACTGAAACAGCAAACAGGCGGTTCCCCTGATAAAAATAATGAGTGGTTCACTGAGCAAGAAAAGGCCATAACTTAAGTTCTGAAAATAAAAAAACAGGAAGACCAGGCATGGATTCACTTGAGTTCATCAATAAAGCTCTGAGTCCATTAAACATTTTCACTAATGCCTTCTCTGGTCAAGATTACAGCAGTGTGTCATCAATGTACCTTTTTTCTCCTTCACTTTAATAGAATTTTGTTAGCATACTTGCAGCTTTAAGGTGGGGAACAATATAATTATCTTCCCCCTAGCTTATGTTCATTGGGCTATTTCAGCATGCTCATTCATACAATTATTCAAAACCCCCTACTCTTATCAGAGAAAAATTCAAAAAGGTTGTTTTAAGTCTCCTTCTCACCTTTCTGGACAAAGTCCAGAATGCCTTGAATTGTTTCAAATGTAGCAATGTAATGGTCCCAGGCACAATCAAAAAGGGCATCACAATAGCCTGCAGATTTCATATTTATCACATGGCTACCAAAGCCACAGTTCACCAGCTGGTACCTTCATCAGTGACTAGACTAAACCATAATAAAGTTCAAGCACATCATGTTAAAAATAACTATATACAAGTATAAAAGTTTTATGAATGCAAAATGCAAATGTTTGAGCAAAAATGAATAAAAATAACCTCTTTCACCTAGTTATATATTCATTCTGAATATACTATAGCCAAAAAAGGCAATCAGTATAATGAAGAGGTAATCATCATGTTATGGACAAACATCCCAGGTGTAAGCTTACATCCCAACCATCCCATCTAAACACCTTCCATGTTGCAGGCTTGAGGTAGCTTCCTATTTACTTTGCATAAATACAAGATCATTTTGTTTCCGATGATAGTTTTCCTGATTGTATCCAGCAGGGGGTGCTCGCTCTTTGTCCAGCAAGGGCACTCTCTCCCTGTGAATGAGTTCTTTTTGTGATTGCGGCATGTTATTTAACCCACATCTATAATGATAGAACATAAAAGATGATACCCCTCCCTAGTAATACTGCAGTAAGAAATCACATAGGAGAAATGACAACTTTGTTAAATGTCGGCTTACACAGCAGATATTAGAAAGACGAATGAAGCCAGTGACAAGACCCGGACAGGAGTGGGAGACCGAGGAGTGGAGCATGTCGATGTCATCATTGCAGATGCGGAAAGCGTTTTCAAGAGCTTCAAAGGTGTGCCGGGCAGTGTTCCAAGGCTTTATACTCTTTCTTCACATGCAGCTCCCCCATCACATAAGCATGCAATTCTAAACAAGGCAACAGTGCTTAAACAAGGATACAATTCCATGCTGACATAACAGATAGAAATAGCACACGGTTACAGCATCTCACAATCTGACTGCACTCTGTCCATTTATTCTAGTTTGTCTTTTTGTTATATTGCTTGCTTGGCTTAATCTGGCTATGTATCAGCTGTTCATGTCAGCAGAAAAAAAATTTGCACAGAGCATAGTGACTTTTCAAACTTATGCTTACACTAATAAGAATGCCCAAAGAGGAGCAGTAAAACAAGTGGTAACATCTGGTCATTATAAAAAACCTCTCCGAACTTGACTTAGGATAATCTGGGTAAATCAGCCACTCATACATTGGGGTTTACTTAAATTTGTAGCTATTTACTATCAAAGTCCAAAACTCTACAAAAATGTACAAAGGGTGTCAATCCCAAACACTCTTAAATTTGCCTTTTCAATAGTCTGCTATTAACCTTTCATTCAGGACATAGTATGTCCATAAGTGGTTCAATGAAAAGAAGCACTCCTAAGATATTTAAGTTATGTCTTGGCTAAATTTCTGCATGCTCTTACCTCTCGTTCTAATGCAAGGACTGGTGGATGCATGCGTGCCTCCCTGTGATTTTGATGATTCACCATCTGTTTCTGCAGTTGTTGGAGCTCCTACTGCAACCACTAACACATGGTTTCCAGTGTTTTCTAGAGCAGAAAGTGTCCTACCACTTTTTCCAGATTTTGAAAGAACCTGCAGAAACAAGTGAATAGATATGGAATATCAGCTCTGCTTTTTGTTTATTCAGTTGCAAAGTATAACTACTACCACTACTATGTCTGAGGGGGTTCTTCAGAATTTCATGATCCTGATTGCTCATCCCTATTTTTTCCCTAAATTTTTATTCTTGTTTTTTTATTTGTCAACCAGGAACATCGACTGTGTTATTGAGAGAGACTGAAGATCATTGTATTTACTTTGATCTTTCCAGGCAGAAAGGCAGTGAGTTATATACATTATCAGTATTATATGTATTTAAATACATATAAAAAAT
>NW_024378855.1:0-6087 GCF_016835505.1 Polypterus senegalus
CCAGGAGCACAGGCAGGTGTGAGGTGGAGTGTTGCTGAGACTTGCCTGACTAGCAGTGCATTGCCCTTATACATTTGTTCTCATTCACAGTTGGGTCTACTCTTGATCCATCACTTCTTCCAACTGTACAAATATGCTTTTGCTTCTCAAATAAAAAATACCACTGGAGTTTATTGATTATTTCAATTTGAGTGCCACTGCAGTTAGTTTTACCCTCTTAGCTGTTCTGTTTATAAATATAATAAAGCATACAGCACTGTACTTCATGTGATATACCCATAAAAGTGTAATTCTAACCCTAACCAACCTCACGTAGCACCACCTCTGCGTAGGAATGCTAAAGAGTAAAATACATAGGTGACCCTTCTATTGCACAACTTTAATTTGCAGATAACCAATTAACTTCAGCCATCTAACATGTATAATGGATTGAATTTGCCTGTCTGTGCAGCTGAAACTCAATCTGCAGAAAAGCCAAATGACAGCGGGAAAGAGGAATACAAAGACTCAACCATGACTTGTTAGAATAAAGCCAGCTGTTGGGGGCCCTGCATCACAAAATGGTGCAAAATTTCAAGGCTATCAAACCTCTCAGCCCTACTCTATGTGGTAGAAATCACTTTGGTTTACACACCAATAGATGCACTTGCATTGATCTCTATAGAGGAGAACAGTACATCATAATATGAGGTGAGACACAAAAATAACCGACTTGGTAAAAAAAAAATTAAAAATTGATGAATTACAGCATTTTAAACACTGTCACCTTCTATATACTCCCCTCCGATCTCTATAGGCTCCATAAGTATCTCCATTGATTGAAACAGTGCTGGAAGTCTTCTTATGCGTGAGGCTCTTTAACAGGCTTTGCCGTTATGTCTTCACTTCATACATTGAAGAAAAATGTGTCCTTCAGGTCACTTTTGATTTTCTGGAACAAGTAAAAATCACAGGGAGCTAAATTGGAGCTAATAGGAAGATGATCAAGGACAGGAATGTTTTTGTCAGTCAAAAACTGCTTTCTGGAAAAAGAAAAAATTTGTGAGAAATTTGATGTTGATTCGCTGTTCGACTTTTTCACCCGACATTATCGCGGCAACTTGTGTATAGATTGTTGTGCAAATACTGACTGGGCTATTCACAGGATACACCTAGCTGGTCAGCGGTTTGAGAGGGCATGTAGGAGGGTATATAGCTCTATGATTCACGTCCAGTCGTCCTCCAGAACGTTTTCCAGGGAAGCCCCAAGCCCAGTCCGTATTTTTGTGTCTCCACCTCGACATTGTTCAGAACTTTTCTAAAGAGGCAGTCACAAGCAGCAGTGAAACATATTCTACAAAAACAATCTGCTGACTTTTCTTTTCTAAGGATGCAATTAAAATGTTAAATTTGCATGAAAATCTTGAAAAAGGAGACAAGAATTTTCATCATTACTACTGACAAATGGACAGACATGCAGTTCCAGGAATTAACCATTTATGTATAATAATAGCTGGACTACCTATCGAAGACATGTTGAAAATTTAAGTAAACAACATAGACCTTATTTATTTATTTGTTGTTTTATTTGATACATGTGTTGTCCATTCAGTCTGGTATAATAGTACAGTGGAACCTCGGGTCACTTAACGCCTCGGACCACGCATAAATCGGGTTACACCAAAAACTTTGCCAATCTTTTGCATCTGTTCACAACTCACACACCGGGGTGACGAACAAACCAGTTTCCCTTCCGGTTTGTACTCGCCGATGATTTCCACACGTGTTCAGTCTCTCCCTGTGCAGCGAGTGAGCGAGAGGGAAGGCAGTTAAAGAATGCACCGGGCTTGTTTTTAAAGAGATGCTTCGAGCATTGTTTTAATCTCATATTTAATGAAGACTTTTTTCTATTGGCTTTTAACCTCCACTTCACTTCTGTTTTATGGGATCATTTATTTATTGAAGGATTCTGAAAGCACTGCACTTCAATTTGGACTTTGTTTTTGATTGTTGTTTGTTGATTTTAATAAAAGCACTTGGCACTTTTGCACCATCCAATTGCTCCATTGGAGTGCCTCACTGTCGTGCTCATCGATAACATTACCGACGGTGACAGGTTTAAAGGCTCCCGGAAGTGAGATGGGAGCATGCAGCAACCTGCATCTTCATAGACTTTACCTAAAACTGTAATCTCCTCTCCACCCAGTTCCTCCTCACTTCCTTCATGCCAGAACTCGACTCATGTAAGGTTAGTTTTCTTGGTTGTTTATGGTTAGTTTTCCTATAAATTACGGATTTTTCAAATGTTAATTTTTTTCCTGTGCTTAAAACTCATTAAAAAAGAAGTGTTTACAGAGAGCGGTTCGTAAGGCTATAGCGTGAATTCTTGCAATGTTAGTTTTCTCTGTTCAAGGTTTTCTCAGTGTTATTCAATGTTTTTACATTTAGTTTACTATTACGCTGTGCATTCTATGGTATAATTAACTATTTTTGTGCTTAAAAATCTTTAAAAAAATATATTTACATACAACTCGTACGGTCCGGAACGGATTAATTGAATTTACATACAATCCTATGGGGTAAGTTACTTTGGGTCACGACCAAATCGGGTTGTGACCAGAGTTTTGGAACGAATTATGGTCGTGACCCGAGGTTCCACTGTATGTGCCTTTTCCCTTTCTGCTGTGGTGGCCTTTTCCTTTTTGGATACAGCTGCCTGCTTTTGTCACTTCATCTTAAACCAACCCTGCTTATAGTTGAAGTGTCAATCACCAGTTTTCAACAGATGTTGACTTTTAGGTCCCTTGATTCCGAAAACACTGATATCTCAATGATGTGTCTGTCTGTGTGTGTGTGTCAGTGTTTCACAGTTTCTTGAGGATGGTCCAGAGCTAAAACGGCTAGAAAAATATCAAACTTGAAACTTAATCCTGTTATGAGATGACAATGTGCTGATTAGTTTTTGAGCCAAATCCTGGAAGAGAAAGAGGCACTCTAGAGGAACCCTAAAAATTAATTTTGATCATATCTGGAGAATTATGGCAAATACTGTAATTTTGCAATTAATTATGAATTTGTTTGTCAATTGCTATCATAATGACCTATTTTATGATCAGAAAGATCAGCATCAGAGTGTTAAATAATTATTGAAATGTTATAGAATAATTCAGGTAACTTGGTTCTTAGGGTGCAAAGCCTACTGACACTCATGTCTGAAATTTTAAATTATTCTTCATAACCCTAGCAACAGGTCAGGCACAAAGATGCAGAGACACACATACAGACACTTGTCTTTTTATTAAGGTGTACAGGAAGTTAAAAGGGTACCTAATTATATATGACACTGTCTTATATTGTTATTTACCATATGCTTAATAAATTCATTTTCTTACAATGCTCGGCCCAAATCATCCAGGCATGTGTCAATGTGACAGTAATATCGAAACTGCCGTAAATCCAAATGTGGGACTGTAAGCAAGGGAAAGAAATCATTTTGTTTCTAAAAATCACAGTGACCCATACAATTAGAAAAATGGAAAAAACAGGAAGAAGCAAGCCTATTTTGGGCCTGTGATGTCTGGGTTGCCTGAGCTGACATTTCCTCCTTGAACCCGGAACATCAATAGTCATAGATAAAAGATAAAAAGGCTCTTAACAAAAAAACAAGCCATAAAATCATAGTGCCCAGGGGAGGTAGTTAAAATCACAATAAATGAACAATTCCGTAAAATCAAAGTTAGTATCAGTCTTTTAAAATTGCTCTTACCAGTGCTCCTTTCTGTCTTAACTCTGCTCTCCCATTCTTCTCACTTGTTTCACCCATCTGCCAGGTGCAATTAGTGAACACGAGAATCCAGAGACTGGGGCCCCAAAACAGCTCCCATCTTTGACAACGTATATGTTGCGCTCGCCCTGAGCCCAGCTCCATTTTCTCTTTCACCTATCTTGGAGGGCTCAGGTCCACTAGGTGCACCAATCACTTTTGTTACCATGTTACTCCATTGAGCTCCCCCAACCACTTTGCTGCCCTCAAACTGCACTGACTCTCAACCAATTACATTCTTTCTTTCTTTTCCTCACCAGTCTTACTTCCTTGATTATTCCCACTCTGTCTACTGTTTTTTTATTTCTTTCTTCCCTTTTTACTCCCCTCATGCTCTCTGGGTGCACTGACCTAATTACAACCAGCAGATTGCTGATATGAAACAGCTGAGCTAATTGTGTCTGCATGCTAACAAGTAATCAGGCCAGCTCAACACTGATCATCCTAAAGCTGCACAGCTCTTCAGCAGTGCCTGCATCCACACCCAAAAAGTCTGAGATGCACTGTTTTTTATTTCAAAAACTTGCACTGCCATAGGCCCTTTAATCACTTCACCACAGGGCCAAGACCATGTTATGTTGTGAGTCTGAAGATTTAGAATATACAACAATTCTTACCTTGTTTTTATTTTTGTTCATTACACCATTCTGTTGGTGACATCATGGATAGCATCATTTGGCAGGTTGGTCATTATGATGTTGCATTTTGCTGGGTAAGGTGGTCATGCATGGCGTGGCATGTGATGTCATCTTATTTATGGTTTCTTTTACCATATCAGATTCTACACAATGATCAAGTTTATTTTCACACAGCAAGAATTTAAACAAAGATATTTAAAGTACTGCATTATGGCTCTCCATTCTTTTCGTAAGTTTACTTGTAACCAGTGCAGGGTCCTGTTTTATTGTTATGTGATTTTTCTACTCTGTGTTCATAGTGTGTCATTGTAGGGTTGTCCTTTAAAATACTTGCTGAGATTTGTGGTTGTTGACGGCTACCACTGAAGGTAGAAAGACACTTGGGAAGCTGCAACATTGCCACGTTGCTGAAGAAACCACTAGTGAAACTTTCATCTTACAGCTCAACAAGAGGAATTTCAGGAGAACCTGACAGAGAGTGGCTTCTGCTGTTAATCATAAGCACTTTGAGTAGTGAGAAAATCGCTATATAAATGTAAAGAATTATTATTATTGTAATTGCCATTTGTTAGTTAGTAAGGTTAGATTAAATTGATAGAGGTATTTTCATAGTTATGTTGAAATGTGTGCCTAATTATATTTAAACATGTACAATGGGAGGTTCTATTATAACCCCCACAAGCTAAACTATAAATGGAATATTCTAATTATTTCCTGTCCCTCTGACTACAGATTAGTCCCTGTTTATGATCTGTCTTGCAGTTAGTAAAGCATCGAGGGTAACCAGTTTCAAACCATACCATACCATATGTACTTACAGAACGTATTAAGTGTATTAAGGGAAGCCTGTGCAAGTGTTCTATAGAGAAATAGCACAACTTTTAAGTATTGAAAGTAACTGAAGTTTAACAAGAAAAGCTAAGATTGTAGATGTGCCTTGTACAGGGAGCGGCAGAAATAACTCCCACATTTCAAAGGGGGATTGAAAAAAAATGCTACGAGGGATCATCGAAAACTTTCTATTTCCCAAATGTAGATATAAAAAAGTTTTTTTACTCTAAGTTTTAAAAATCATATCGTCCAAATGGTGGCCTTGACAGCTGATACACATTTGGAGCCGTTCTTGGAAGTTTTCCATCATTCTCACTAGCATGACGGTCAAAATTCCTTCAATTTCTTCTTGAATAGCCTCCTTTAGTTGGCTAAAAACCTCGGCCTTGAGGTACCCCCACAGAAAAAAGTCACAGGAAATTAAATCAGGCAAGCGCGGTGGCCACGGAACTGCCTCGCGTAAGGAGACCACTCGACCCGGGAACATCTGCAAAATTTCGCGGGGACAACTGCTGTATGGGCGTAGCTCCATCTTGTTGGAACCAGAAGTCCTCTAGGTTGTGTTCTTCCCCATACTTTTAATTTTCGGGCAGAAAATTCTCCAACATGTTGCAGTATCAATTAGAATTCACAGTAACTGTAACTCCATCCTCTTAAAAAAAGTAAGGCCCAATGACGCCTATAGACAACACAGCACACCAAATGGTCACTTTGGGCTGGGAAGAGGTCATCATGGAATTCTCGAGGGTTTTCACGCCCAGTACAAAATTTTGTTTTCGGCACTGTGCCAGAAAGGTCAAATAGGCTTCATCACTA
>NW_024378856.1:0-25784 GCF_016835505.1 Polypterus senegalus
TGCCTCTCCCCTTTCCTTTCTTTTCTTTTTTGTCATCCTCCTTTGTTCTGCCTCCTTTCACCTTCTGTGGATGAAGGTGCATGGCACTGTTTAAAGAAGAGAGTTATAGAACCCCCCAAAATTGCGGCCAATGTATGCATGATCAGTTTTTCCCCTTCACTCTGGAGTACTCCACATGCATACCTGCACTCAGGAAGCGTGACATTTTAAATTATTTTATTTAAAATCATGTATGCCATGGACTCAAAATGCACATTATCACAGCCATATATTTATACAAAGTAGGTCTCCTCCAGGTTGCCTCAACTGGCAGACTTCAAAACATGCTTAGGTCCAAAATGGGAATATGCTTTACAAGTCTAAAATACTTTTACTTGTCCCAGTTATACACAAATGTGCTTAAATGAGAAAGAAAGCACACACCTCTGGCTTTTAAAATAACAGGAACTTAAGTGGTACATAAATGCAAAATGACAAAAATGGGGTGAACAGACATGAAAATAAATGAAAACCTGATCTGATCTCCATTGGTCAGTCTAAGACACAAACCTCGATCTAGGCAGCCAGACCCCAAACTCAAAAGGCAGGGTTTCAGGCCTGGATAGGTGCAAATTGAGACACTGGTTTTCTGTAAGCCAAAAAAAATCCAAACAATACGTATTATGAGCCAGACTTCACAACAGTCAATGACACTCTGCTGGAACCATCTCCTCACCCTTAATATTATGATCCATCCACAAAACACAAGAACTATATTTTAGAGGCCCTGCTATAGAGGCTCACATGTGCATATATAAAATATTAACAAAATGACATATTATCAAAACACATGAAAATATTATTTCAGAAACAACAAAGACAGATAAAAAAGGAACATTCACTGACTGAGTAAATTGTTAGGTACACCTGTACACCTTCTTATTCATGCAGTTGTCTTTAGTCAGCCAATCATGTTGCAGAAGTGCAATTCTAAAATTATGCAGATGCAAATCAGGAGCATCAGCTAATCTTCAGATCAAACACCAAAATGAGTAAAAGATGTGAGCTCAGTGATTTTGACCACACCATGATTGCTGGTGCCAGATGGGTTGGTTTGAGTATTTCTGTAAATGCTGATCTCTCTTGGGTTTTACACACATTAGTCTATAGAGTTTACTCAGAATGGTGCACAAAACAAAAACATCCATTGATTGGCAGTTATGTGATGGACATACCTTGTTGATGAGAGAAGTCAGAGGAGAATGGCCAGACTGGCTTGACCTGACAGAAAGGCTAAGGTAACTCAAATAATACTCTGTGCAACTATGGTGAGCAGGAAATCATCTCAGAATGCACAACACACTGAACCTTAAGGCAAATGGGCTACAAAAGCTGAAAATCATGTCAGGTGAAAGCTGAGGCTTCACTGGACACAGACTCACAGAACTGGACAGCTGAAGAGTTGAAGAACGTAGCCTGGTCTGATGAATCTTGATTTCTGATGAGGCACTCAGATGGGTAGGCCAATAACATCAATTCATGCACCCAACCTGCCTTGTGTCAACAGTCCAGGCTCGTGGTGGTGGTGTAATAGCATGCAGACTATTTTCTAGGCACACTTTATACCACACTGTCACAGACTGAGCTGGAATGTGGCATGTCAGATAAGGTGAAGCTTATAATTTCTGAGCTTCATTATTGTTCCTCTCCTATATTTAAAACTGACATTGCCTGCAATGTCTTGTTACTGTTGCGTTTTAACTTGGGTGAACTGTCGCTGATTCTTGAAGCATTGGTAAGGTAAATGTTTTCAGGTCCTCAGAATACATTCATATATCTGACACAATAACTATTTTCTATTTGTAGTTTTTGTATAGCACACTAGGGTCATAAGTGGACGTTTGCTTAAAAAACTGAATTGAATCGAATTCATCTGAACATAAAGCAGTAACTTTACAGAAATAACTACATTTGAAATAATGCAATCAATTCATTTTTGAATGAAGTGTAATTTTTAAAATCTTGGCAGCATTCCAAATGTTTTGGTACTAATTGAAGATAAAAGATGTGCATAGTAACTCCAGACTACACCAGTGCTCTCAAAACACACTCCGAGTCAGCGATAGGAAGGAGACCTTTACTTAGATTTTCAGTCTATGAATAGAAGTCAGCCCTCAAAAACACACTTGCTCTTCCACAATTTGTGGGTGGATATTTTATTAATAGCACTCTAAAATGATGTTTGGTTTTAAATTGATTTTTCTGTCTTTTAATAAAGATTTGATCACAAAGAACTGTATATCCCTGATGTAATCCAGATGGGAGAATAAATGAAAAATAGTACTTTTCTTTTTATGCTCCCCCATATCACAGTGACTTTGAGTAACAAAGATTAAATTGCTAAGTGCTTGGAAAAAAATCATGCTTAAATAGTAAAGTAGAATGAAAATATCCCAGGAAACGGAAAGCTATTTGTCAAGAAGGCAATCACATCTCAGAGACAGGGAATGCAAATATTGAACCGGAAATTCAAAGCATACATTTGGGTACCTCAACAAACAGAATACCAAGTCAGGGGAGATCTAAATGAGCGAGATATCTGAACAGAAAAGCTGGCATCTATAAGCAACAGCTGCCATACTCATACGTTACACAATTCTATGTAAACAGGACAGGGCCACTGGAAAGGAGGGGCACCTTAATTGTATTTTGAGAAATCCTATCCAAATACAAAATAAAACAAACTCTTTTATTTTCTTTTACTAGAAATAGAAACTTTTTCTTCTGAAAGAACACTCTAATTCATATCTTCTGGAAATAAAGCACCAGCTGTTTGAATGTTCTGTTTTAGCCTTTAGAATTTATAGTTAGGGGGCTAACACATCTGTGGATTATCCTCTTGGCTTTTCTGAGGTATGTACTTCCATTCTGGATCGAGAGGGAGCACTGGCGTTAACCTTGTCCTGTTTATCTCCCTACACAGTGCAGATTAGACACCCAGTGAGAGTAATTGACTCCACCCCTCCCAATTTTTGCTACCTATCCCGCTTTCCCGGAAGGAGACGTCACTCAGTATAAGAACACACCACAGAGCGGAGCTCCTTTCGTCCTGACTTTACTAGGCCCACCAGCCAGTGTAAAACCCTGCTTTGTTGTTTGTTTAGCACCATCAAGCAAGTCTTTTTGTTGAACTTTCATTTTATTCAGTGGGGAAGACTGGGTTGGCACCCCAATATTTCCTCTTCTGTGGACCGGCAGTTCTTCCAACAACCACAAGCTAGACTAAACACATGACAGATGGCTAAATGAGACAATTAAATAAGCATGTCCATGTTCTGCCAAGAGATAAAAAACTGCAGACTATGGGGAAATTTTTTAAAATGGGTCTGAAGATGAATCATAAGACAATAAAACAAGCCTTGTCAAAACCAGTAAAACAGCCTAAGAAATATCTAAACTCAAAACATTGACAGAAATCAAAGTTGAGAAACAGTTTAAGTTTGTCATCAATTAAATGAAAACTTGAAATACTTTAAATAGAACAAGAAATAGTCAAAGTCAAACTTTACTGAGTAGGCGGCTTAAATATGTTGCTCCAATGATGTCACTCAACATGACCCTGGGTCCCCGTTGCCTAGCAACTCACAGTCACATCCTTGCACAAAATAGTGGCACAGTAAAATAAAAATAAACAATAATTGATTTAAATCATGTCATATGCAAATCCATAACAAAAATAAAAGAAATGTGGAAAAAAAAAACATTTAAAGAAACACTTGAGAAAAATGTATTGAATGTAGAAACAGTATAGATAAGCACAAATTCATAGCAGTACAGGACTCCAAAAAAGTCCAAGCATTTCTTGGAGAATTTTGTTCAATATTTTTTAAGATATCAAGGAGACAGCAAACTCCCCATTTGGGCTGGTACTGATCTGAATTGACATCTACTTGAAGATTTTATTCTTCCTTTAGATTTTGCAGTACATCAAATTGATCACTGATTTGTTTTACTTGAAATAGATGTTTCATTATAAACAATAATCTTGCACTCCTTCATGATCAGCTAGTAATTTTCATATTCACCAAGTAACTGTGATGATAGAAATAAGGAGGCACTAACCTTTTCCCAAATACCTATTAAAAATGGGTTAACCCTTTGTTGACTGTTGAATATCTATATATATAATTCACTAAGGCAAGACAACCATGGAAACGCACTAGAAGGGACATGGATTCACTAAGCCGCCAACAAGTGAGACACCTATGGCTATGTTAGAGAAGGAGCCACGCCACCAACTCTCAAGACCATTGGATATGATGACAACTCACAGAGCCAGCCCTCCAACCCGGATGCGAACACACAGAAAAACCGGCGTCATTTATATTCGTCTGTTGTAGAGGTCACATGCAGCTCCGACCCACATTGACTGTTCAAAGAGGCATGTTTCTGCAAGGTGAATCGCCATATGCAACATGTAAAACTGTTTGCAGGGTATCCATGGATCCTTAAAACATTCCTTTACAACGGAGGTCAAAACACACATGAAGTGAGCAGTCTTTAAAAACGAGTTTTGATTACGAACACGAGCATGTGCACATGCTAAACTGTTTTACACGCTACATACAGCAATTCGATCCGACAAACATGCGCTTCTTAGATGCTCCTGTACTTTGTACACCCCTCCACCTCGCTACCACGTGGTCAGGTGTCTTGGTGGATTATATATAGAAAGGCAGCCAAAACCGCACATGAGCAATGAAAAGACTACGTGAGTCCAGGTGGATCTAGACTGTACAAAGCGACAACGATTCAGTGGAGTTGGAGGTGGGCACATGAGCAGGCAGTGTATACTGAATGAGAAATCAGCAGACTAAGCATGACGGAGAGGCGGAGTGGATGTCCTTCTCCTCTCCTCCCGTTCCACCCTCCGCGCCTGAGACCGCATGAATGATTGTGTGTTGGTTTGTTCCGTGCATTGGTTAAACCAATGAAGGAAGCAGTCTTTGAAACCAATAAGCCCTGTGCCTCTGTTTCATTACCGTCTCACCTGCTTACCAATGCAGGCCCTGCAACAGTCGAGGCGCCTCTCGGCAGCTGACCTTCTCTGTACCTGCGGTTCACACAGAGGCACCAGCACCAGGCGGTGTGTATGCTTGAGAACGAGGGTGGATGCGACAGGACTATCTAAGAAGAGGATATTTGTCACGGATGTAAATCGCTGTATGCAGCGTGTAAAACAATTTGTTGCAAATGTAAACGCTGTATTGTATGTTGCCCTCTCGAGTTGCATCTTTTCATTCACCTACAGTCTTATACACAATGAAGTAAGCGTCTTAAAAACCAAATGTTCAGTTACAACGACAACTGCGTAGTGCACCAGCAAACTGTTTTACATCTACATACAGTAATTCACATCCCCAAAAACATCGTCTTCTTAGATGCTCCTGCACTTTGTACACCCCTCACCCACCTCGCTGCACCGTGGTCAGGTGTCTTGGTGGATTATATATAGAAAGGCAGCCAAAACCGCTACAGAGCAATGAAAAGTCTACGTGAGTCACAGGTGCATCTGGACTGTGTAAAGACGACAACGACTCGAGTGGCGAGTTGGAGGTGGACACATGAGCAGGCAGTGCATACTGGAAGAGAAATCCGAGTCCGAGTGGACGTCCTTCTCCTCTCCTCCTGTTCCACCCTCCACACCTGAGCGCCGTATGGATGATTGTGTGTTGGTTCGTTCCTGCATTGTTACTATGTTTGCTTTTCTTGCTGATTTATTACATTACCGATTTTCAAATGTTAATTTTCTCCCTGTGCTTAAAATTTATTAAAAACCGCCTGATTATGCTGGCGTGTATGTACGCGCGGGTTAGCTGTATATTATATTATCACAAAATAAGGCTACTATGACTTATTACTAGGACTTAATTAAAAACAACATAAAATCCAAAAGTATTAACTCTATTTGTTATCAAATGATGTACCCCTATACCAGATACAGGTATGCTGTCCAGAGTAAAGGTCAGCCAGTATCACCTATATTCCAAAATCAAACAAAAGTAAATTGCTAGCCATACTACCTAGTTAGCACTGACCCAGGCGTAGTCCTGACGCTTCTATGTGGGGTGCATGGTTGATCAGTTTTCCCATAGTTGGTCCTGCACCTCCTCACCAGTCAAGACCTTTCCTATCAGATCTTCTTTCCTTTATCCATCCACCTCCGCTTTGACCTCCCTCACTTTCTCTTTCCCTGTACTTCCATTCCCATCTCTCTTTTGCCTGCATATTCATTGTCTCTTCTCATCATACGTCCATGCCACTTCAACCTGCTTTCCTGTACTTTCTTAGACATCTGTCACACTGTTGTTGTAACTCTGATTGTCTTATTTCTTATTCTGTCCTTTTTGTAACTCCACACATCCATCTCAGCATTCTTATTTCTGCCACATCTAACAGCTTCTCCTGTTCTCCCTTTACTGCTCATGTCTCAGCTTCCATACATTATTGCTGGTCTTACCACTGTACCTGACCTTTAACCTTCACCTTAATTCTTGGATCATACAATACTCCTGATACCTTCCTCAAGCTGTTTCATACTGCACTCTATGAGTTATTTCTGAATCTTGTTTAGAACCAGAAGTGGCTTCTTCGGAGGTGCCTGAACCTGGCGGGATTTCCCAGGAATGATCAGCAAGAAACTAGAGAGAGCGGTCAGCACACTCTGCCATCCCTGGTCTGATGTAGTATTACAATTATTCAAGCCCTTAGCTGCCTCCTAATCCATCGCGTGTGCGCTGTTTATAATTGAATGCGCCATTTCTTTGAAATACATCCATTCGTTTAAAATCAGCTTTGTTTGATAATCACATTTCAGGTTGAAATCATTCTACTTTAAGTAACATTTTTAACTTCCTTGTTATCTGTCATCTATGTTTGTGAAGCTCTATTACATTTTAAATATGAAAACAGATATATGAAGTAGAATAAACATGTCATTATTAACAGTATTAATATAGTTAATAACTATAATATTTGCTATGTTACCCAAAATTACCAAAGTTCAGCAGCTCTAGTTTGCAAATGGGATTTAGCAAAAAGCTTGACGTGTTGAAATGATTCCACACACAAAATATCTTCATGTTTAAAAGCTTTAGTAAAAACTCAAAGTAAAACACGTCACAGAAAAAACAGAAAACTGATATAGAAAAAAAGAGAAAAGTTCTTGTTTAAGAGAAGTTCTGTTTAAAGCTTATAAGTCTTCTTTCATCTCTTTAAGTTTGCTTACAGTTGAACCATTTCTAAATGGTCAGAAGATTGTATGCCTATCCCATTGCTATGCTGTAAATGGGTCTGCTAGGACCACCTATTCTAAACAACTGACTCAATTAACACACTGTATCTTAGTTATAGCAAGGAAGCTTGATCTCTTATTACCTTACAGGGGGTAAAAGGCTATACCATTATCAATGACTATGAAAGAAAAAGCAAACACTAATATGAGTTTAACTCAAAGTTTTAACTTTCTAAGATTTACAAATAATAATAATAATAGTTACATATTTGGTGTTTTTAATATTTTGACAAAGTATGCAAATACAGAAAGAAAGAAACAGTAATTTATTGATACCTTAGCGTAGTGCACAGATAAAGACAAATCATCATTTTCTTATTGTTTTGAACATTTTATTCAGCTATAGGCCTAACAAATATTTTCATTTACATAGTTAATATTTTCATCATTATATTTTGTTTTCAAACTCATGGCAAAAAATCACATTTACAATGTATCGAAGTGTTAAACACAAAGGACTGTTTTTGGTTTATAATGTAGTTGCTTCTTTTTCACTTTGCTGCATTCTTCTACATTTCAAGTGATGGCAATAATTAATCTTTCTCCTAATTCATTTATGTACCGTTCTTATTAAAACCAACCAACGTGCAAACATCAAAAATCAGAGGACTCAAACTAATGCATTATCAAGCTTGTGCCCTCAAGCTTGATGACACACTCGGCATGAAAACTAAACAGTGCAAGCGTACAAAAGTTTAAATACTGACAGTTAATGGGTTATGATACAAATGGCATTGTGAGCTTAACAAAATGTTATTACACGGTAACATCCTTCTTCATGCTCAATTTGTCTTGTAACCAGTTTGCCCTGAAGGAAACCACCTAATTTTATTCAGTGCTAATAACACAGGGTAGCAGGATCCTTCTCAGAGTTTTGGATGATTCTTCTTTGTCTACATGGATAGTAACATTTTTAAAGCCATTAACCATGAACATTTCTTTGGGAAGTCCAGACAGAAAAGAATGGTACATCTCATCTAGAGTCATCAGGGCATCCTTATCTCAGTAAATAACATTTAGATTTGTACCATTCTAACTACGTAAAGCTTCCTAGGAACACAAAAGTATTTATTGTCTTTTATTGTGTTAACTGATTAGATTACGTATCTACAGATTTAAAATCTAACACAGAACTTGACTTAGCTTCAGACTCACTTAACTGCTGAATGTTTCATCAGTATGATTTGTTGTTGTTGGATTTTCAGTAAACTTCTTGGGAAGAATGCAGCAGACATTGTGATATATATTGACAAGGACCCTAAACATACAAAGTCTATATTTAATGGACACTTCTGCAAGTAGGACTGAGAATAGTTTAAATATTTGTTTTACTAAAGATTATGTTTTAATTGTTTCATTTCCACAAATGAAATTGTATGGTAATAATAGCTGTAATAATGTATTGTATTGGGGTTAATGAGTTAAAGGATATTTCCACACTGAAAAGAAAAGAGTTAAAAAAAACTTTGACTGTACAGTAGAGGCATGGATGCTTACTGTATTTTACCATTGTATTCTACAGCATAAACCCAGGCACAGGGGATGCACAAACCAGTGTGTTTCTTTGTGCCAGTCCCAAGCCCGGATAAATGGGGAGGATTACGTCAGAAATGGCATCCGGTGTAAATTTTGCCAAATCAAATATGCGGACAACAATACAAATTTCATGGCCAAAGAAGAAGAAGGAGAAGAAGAGGAGACGTGTCCAGAGAAAAGTGGATGGGAGGAAGGTAAAGAGAGTGAAACTGAGGATAAGAACTTTGAATGTTGGCAGTATGACTGGTAAGGGGAGACAGTTAGCCGATATGATGGAGAGAAGTAAGGTTGATATATTGTGTGCAAGAGACTAAATGGAAGGGGAGTAAAGCCAGGTGGACTGGAGGTGGATTCAAATTGTTCTATCATGGTGTGAATGGGAGGAGAAATGGGGTAGGGGTTATTCTGAAGGAACAGTATGTCAAGAGTGTTTTAGAGGTGAAAAGAGTGTCAGGCAGAGTAATGATTACGAAGCTGGAAATGGAGGTGTGATGATGAATGTTGTTGTTGCATATGCCTGCAAGTTGGGTGAGAAAGAAGATTTTTGGAGTGAGTTGGATAAAGTGATGAACAGTGTACCTAAGGGACAGAAAGTGGTGATTGGATGGATTCCAATGGATATGTTGGTGAAGAGAACAGAGGAGACAAGGAGGTGATGGGTAGGTATGGTGTCAATGAGAGGAATGAAGAATGTCAGAGAATAGTGGATTTTACCAAAACGATGGACATGGCTGTGGTGAATACATATTTTAAGAAGAGGGAGGAATATAGGGTGATGAACAAGAGTGGAGGATGATGCACACAGGTAGATTACACCCCCATTACATGCCACATTCCCGGCAGGATGGTGGTCTGTAGGATGACATTGGAGATCAAGAAGAGGAAGAGGTGAGGCAGAGCCAAGGATCAAATGGTGGAATTTGAAAAGGAAGACTGCAGAGTTTCAGTTTAGGGAGAAGGTGAGACAGGCAATGGGTGGTAGTGAAGAATTACCAGACAGTTGGAAACTACAGCAGATGTAGTAAGGGTGACATCAAGAAGGGTACTTGGTGTGACATCTGGACAGAGGAAGGAGGAAAAGGAAACCTGGTGGTGGAATGAGGAAGTACAGGAGAGTATACAGAGGAAAAGGATGGCATAGAAGTGGGATAGTCAGACAGATGGAGAAAGTAGACAAGAGTAAAAGGAGATAAAGCAGAAGGTGAAGAGAGAGGTGGCAAAGGCTAAAGAAAAGGTGCATGATGAGTTGTATGAAAGGTTGGACACTAAGGAGGAGAAAAGGACCTGTACTGATTTCTCCCAAACAGAGGACCGAGCTGGGAATGATGAGCAGCAGGTTAGGGTAATAAAAGATAAAGATGGAAGCATATTCACAAGCGAGGAGAGTGTGTTGAGCAGATGGAAAGAGTACTTTGAGAGGCTTATGAATGAAGAGAACAAAAGAGAGAAGAGGCTGGTGAATCAGGATGTGCATTGGATTCCCAAGAAGGAAGTAAGGACAGCTTTGAAGAAGATGAAAAATGAAAAAGCCGTTGGTCCAGATGACATACCTATGGAAGCATGGAGGTGTTTAGGAGAGATGGTAGTGGAATTTTTAACCAGATTATTTAATGGAATCTTGGAAAGTGAGAGAATGCATGAGAGTGGAGAAGAAGTGTACTGTTGCTGATATTTAAGAATAAGGGGGATGTGCAGGACTGCAGTAACTACAGGGGTATAAAATTGATGAGTCACAGCATGAAGTTATGGGAAAGAATAGTGGAAGCTAGGTTAAGAAGTGAAGTAATGATTAGTGAGCAGCAGTATATTTTCATGACAAGAAAGAGCACCACAGATGCGATGTTTGCTCTGATGGTGTTGATGGAGAAGTATAGAAGGCCAGAAGGAGTTGCATTGCATCTTGTGGACCTGGAGAAAGCATATGACAGGGTGCCTCAGAGAAGTTGTGGTATTGTATGAGGAAGTTGGGATGGCAGAGAAGTACGTAAGAGTTGTACAGGATATGTACGAGGGAAGTGTGACAGTGGCGAGGTCTGCAGTAGGGTGAAGGATGCATTTAATTTGGGTGGGATTACATCAGGGATCGGCTCTGAGCCCTTTCTTATTTGCAATGGTGATGGACAGGTTGACAGACGAGTGGACTATGATGTTAGCTGATGACATTGTGATCTGTAACGATAGTAGGGAGCAGGCTGAGGAAGCCCAGGAGAGGTGGAGATATGGTCTAGAGAGGAGAGGAATGAAGGTCAGTAGGAACAAGACAGAATACATGTGTAAATGAGAGGGAGGTCAGTGGAATGGTGAGGATGCAAGAAGTAGAGTTGGTGAAGTTGGATGAGTTTAAATACTTGGGATCAACAGTACAGAGTATTGGGGATTGTGGAAGAGAGGTGAAAAAAAATGCAGGCTGGGTGGAATGGGTGGAGAAAGAGGGGAGGGGGGTTTTGACAAGGGTTTGGAAAAATAAAGGGGAAGGGTCACAGGCGGAGTGAGACCAGGGTTATATGGGTTGAACGGGGCCGGGACCAAAAAACAGGAGACAGAACTGGAGGAGAGATTTAAAAAGATGCAAAGTTTGCACTGGGTCTGGGAGGATGGATAGGATTAGAAATGAGACATTAGAGGTCAGCTCAATTTGGGACATTTGGGGAGACAAAGTCAGAGAGGCAATTAGTTTTTGCACAGGGCAGAGAAGGACCCCATTTTTGGGAGAAGGATGCAAAGGATAGAGCTCCCAGGAAGAAAAAAAGCAAAGGGCCAAGAAAAGGTTTTATGAATGTGGTGAGAGGGACATGGGTGATTTGTGTAAAGAACAAGATGCAGAGGAAAAAAAAATATGGAAAGATGATCCCCAGGGTGACTGTGGACAAAACTTCAGACCAGACAGCAGGTGTTTAAAAAGCACTTTATTTTGAGAGTCAAGGAGAAGAGTTTCAGAAACAGACATCAAATATACATACGCCGGGGCCTTCTGAACCTCATCTGTTGGGAAGTTTTTTTAACCCTAGAATGGGATTTAATACTTAGAAATAAACAGTCAACACTTTTTTAACACAACCTTGACCCCCTTCAACCCCCTTGTGCAACTTGGGGTTTTTTGGGCCCCCCTTTTTTGGCGTTAGATGTAAGCTAAGGAAACTAATAAGGCAGACTCAAGTGGGAATGCTTAGACCTTGATCCTTTTGCCCAAAAATTTTCTGTTTGCTAAAAAAAAGCTTGTTTTTTACATGGTTTAGAAAAAGCATTTCCCGACTAATTAGTAAAAGGGGAACGAGAACTTTCCCCTTTTCCACTTTCCCCCCTTTTGAAAAAAAAAATATTTGATCAGGGGAAGAGGGGAAAGGGTAGAGGGGGGGAGTGGGGGGGAGAGGAGTGTGGGGTGGCTGTGCTGATCTTCGGGAAAAAATGCCTTTTTGCCAAGGGCAGAAAAATTTTGGATACAATGTATCTTATAAAGGGGAACAATACAGAACTACAAGCAGGGGAATTTAAAAGCAACTGTAAGAAAAATAAAAACTGACTTAAGCCTTTTAAACCCAGGTTAGTGGGGGCGGTTCTGATTCAGGACCCACAAAGGGCTAAGCTGCAAATAAGCCCCCGGCCGCAAACAGGGCACAGCAAAGAAGCCCCCGCAGAAAATAAATCACCCAAAATGTCCAAATATTGTTTTTTATAGCGAAAGTGCATACTTTTACTATTATGTTCTAAAAAATAATCTGTAGGAAGAACAAAATCCAGTTTACTTTTAAGCCATGCTTTTATAGCCCTTTTCTACATTTACATCCACCATTTTCAACCCACTAGGTCATGGTCATCTGGCACCTATCAAAGGGGACTGAACTCTTGAACGGGATGCCATCCACCCGGGACACCCTTTTTCAATGCCCATAAAAACACCAGGCAAAAGTATATTACCCAGTTAACCCACTTTTAATCTTCGGATAGGGGGAAAAACAAGGATACCACAATCAAGGGTGCCATTTTTAAGGGAGATGTGAACCCAAGCAGGCAGCCCCCAATTTTTAAAGCGGGGTGAAAGCAGAACTTGAACGGTCCTCCAGGGGGGATGCCAATTTTCCCCCTTTCCCAAAGTATCTCTAACCAGAACCCGGGTTTCCCCGGGGGTTGGGGAGTCCTTTTGATGGAGAACAGTTCCCCAGGCCGTCCCCTGCCGTGGATTTCCCCCTTCAGAAATTTGGAGCCCCAAAAGACGGGAAAAAGAAGATCATTGTCCACAGTATGCAGTGTAACATTCCCTAAACGGGGCCACATGGGCCCCGTGAATTTCAAAGGGCAAAGCCCAACTGGGGTTTCTTCCCCTTTAAACCCCCATGAAGGCCAGGCCAGAGCATCAGGCCAAGTTAAATTTGTTTGCTAAAGATTTTGAATTTAGATTGAAGGGCCCATTGCATCGCCCCAAAGTCCCCCCCCTTGGGGTGGTATTTGCAATAATGATGCACGTTATCTGAAGCCAGGTGGTTCATTTTTATAAGGGAATTTACAAAGTTTTTCCCATTATCAGTTTGTAATTTCGTGGTAGCCCATCTGGGAATGATTTCCTTTTTCAAATCTTTTCCCAAATTTTTGGCATCTGCATGTTTGAAGGGGAAGCTTCCACCCATCGGAGAACACATCAACAATTACTAAACAGTATTGGCCCCCTTTAAAGGGTTTAAAAATTCAATGAAGTCCATTTAAAGGTTTCGAAGGGCCCCATTGGGTTAGGTGTAACGGGCGGACTTACCGGGGGCCCTTCCTTTTTTTAAACTTTGACTAAGCCCGCCTGCAGAACTTCTCTGTTTGAAGAGAAACCTACAGCTTCCCAATGTTTTTCAACATCTTGAACCATGGCGCCTTTTCCAGATGATCCAGGCCAGGGGCATTTTCCATATGGGAAAGAACCCTTTGGCAGGGGTTTGTTAGTTTTTATGGGCCCGACTCCATCAGGGGGCCCCCTTTTTCCTTTTCTTTTTTGTCCGTGGTGCACCTGTAAAGAAATAATTTGATTATAGTGTCCTGGTCATTTCTCTGTTGGAATAAAGAGATTGGTGTTTTATTATCCCCCGGAAAATGATCAGCTAATTTTTTCCCCTTTTGGGGACAGGATCCTGTTTTCCTGTGTGAGTTGACATTTAACGAGCTTTGATGGTTTCGTTATCCTCTAAGAGGTTTCTATTAGTTTTGATGCTGAAGGGGCCCAGTACTGGTCTTAACCCTGAGTTTCCATAATGCCCCATGATCATGGCAGACAAAAAAGCAAATCTAGAATCAGATAGATAGTTAAAATTTTTTTCCTCGACAACTGACAATGGGGTGAGAGCTACAACCACTGCCTGCGGTCAAACTTGAAGAAATTGGTTTGTTTCCGCGGGTTTTACTTTGACCACTGTAGGGTTGAAGGGTGTTCCATTTTCCAATCAAAAAATCCATTCACAAAAATTATCTCCTCTTTCCTAAGGGTGTTCCCCTGTGGTCTGGTCTGGGTTTTTATAACCTTATTTCCTGACATGGGGGGCCCCCCTGTTTTCAGTTGGAAGCAGGTAGGGGTTTTTAAAGGGGGAGCCCCTTTTCTGGTAACATTTGAAAAAGTACAGAGAATTTTGGAGTGTTTCCCAGCGTAGTGAGAGGGAGGTTTTGCCGTCTAGAATGGGGTGGTGTGAGGCACTTTACCACTAGGGGCTAAAGGCACTATATCTGTACTGGTTGGCACGGCCTCTGTTGTGGCTGCTACAGCTCGGGGACAGGTTGGAATTTTCGCAGCCACGGGACCCAAATTTTTGTTAAAAAATATAGGGTATTCCTTTTTTTTTTCAGGGAAATTTTGAACGCATTCTATACCCCCTTTTCATCCACCAACGGTGGATGGCAAAAATAGACAAAGCCCCAAGGGGGCAAACAGTAGTGCACATTTTTTTAAGTCAAAAGGGCCCTCCTCAGCTTGATCATTCCATCCCCCTTTAAAAAAGGGGAGATCAGGGGTGATCACTAAAGTTTTCTCTTTCATGCTAAAATCCATTGGGCAGTATCCTGAATGCCTAAACAGACATAACCTGTTGCTTTGTAAAGGTCAGGAAGTTTTTTGGTGTTTATAGACGCAAAAAAATCTTTTTCCCCAAAGAAATGTCAAACCAAATTTTCCAGTTGTTTGTTTTAACTGCAGTTTTGTTTTAGAAATTTTTGGCCCTTTTCTGCTAAAATAATAACAATTTCTGGTATCTGTAAATTTTTTGGGATACAAACATTATATCATCTACATACTTTTAAAAACACTGTCTTTATTGGCCCAAAAAACCCGCAAAATTTTTGGGAGCAAGAGCTTGCCCTACACAAGGGCTTCAGTATATCCCTGAGGCATAACGGCCATGTCCCACGGCGGTTTTGGAAAGAAAGGCAAACCAAATTGAGAGTCGGGGGTGCACAGGAATAGAAAATAAGCATTAGGAGGTCAATAAAGAGAAAAAAGGGGGTTAAAGGGTTTCAGAAAGAATAGGGGAAGGATTAGGAACAATAGGTCCCTGGGAAAAACCAGAATTAACTTTTGGATATTTGAAAAAAAGCAATGAACCGCCAGCCTTTTAACAAAAACGGGGAGGACTGGAGAGTTTTTTTTAAAGATTGCTTAGTTTACAGATGGAATGTCGGCGGAGATGCCAGCCTCTGCTTCTAGAGACAGAGGACACCGGGGAAGGGTGATTTTGGGTAAATCACCCGTGGCTCACGTGTTTCCCTTTCCCGAATCATTTTTCCCGGGACCACAGTGCATCAAAGGGGAAAAAGAGGGATATAAGTTTTAATGAAAATGTGGAAAGGGGGGATGGCAAAGAACGGATAAATGGGGTCATCCCGGAAAATCTTTGTTATCAAATTATCTGAAGTATCAAAAAAACCCGACAACGGGGAGCCAGTCCCCTTGAGACATTGTCCCACCCATTCCCCCATTTTTTCCCCCAAAAGGGGAGGTTTTGGGTGAAACATAAAAAACCCTTTGATAGAAAACACTTTGTGAATATGTGAGGGAACTGCACAGGCTTTGTTGGATAGAAAAAAAAAAATGCAAGGGATTTTGGGGGGTCTCTGGGGTAGTACCTGAAGAGAGAAAAACAACCAATTTTGTCCACTTGGGGGTCTGGGGATACGTGGAGGGGGTTGGGGGGCGCAAATGGGGGAAAAAACAGGGAAAGGAAAAAGGGGTTTTGGGTTTAAGGAGAATGGTGTGTGAATTTGGGTCCCGGCTAAAAAGGGGCTTATTTGGGAAAAAGGGGGTTTGGAATAGAACAGTAAAACCCCCCGTCGTTAGAAATAAAGGGGGGGTATAGATCCCTTCCCCAAAAGATTAACAGGGAGAGCTGATAAAAAAAAACGTGCATAAAGTGGAACCACTGGGAAAGAAGTAACGAAGAGGTTTGAAACCAGAAAAAATTTGGGTTTCCAGAAGCAGGCAGTCCCGTATCGTTTGGGGCAGATAGAAAAGCAGTTTCAGTGCTATTACCAACAAAATCAATGGACGGGCCACATGGCGGGGAGCAAAAGGGAACTGAAAGGTTGGGGTCCCCCCTGAATTCCCAGGACCAAAATATCCCCAGGGTTTAGGTAAGGGAGGTGGGGGGAAGCTGATTTGGGGAATTGCGGGAGAAGTGTCCCCCCTCACCCCCAAAAAAGGATAAGATTGGTGCTTTACCTGGGGGAGGGGTTAACAGGTTTTTTAGGGGAAACAAAAACCTTTCTCCCCCGGTCTCCCCCCCCCTGAAAATCCATTTCCCCGCCCCACCCCCCCCGGGGGGGCCTACCCGTTAAAATTTATTTGTGCCTCAATTAACTTGGTCTAGTGTCTGACTCTTTTGTTTAGTATGTCGTTCCCTGCTCCACGTCTTTTTAACTTCATCGGGGGTTTTCCCATCCCAAAACAGGACGTTTTCTTTTTTTGAAAATTACTTCTGAGTCCCGACAGAAAAAGGGGGAACTGCCCCGGCACGTCGCCTGGGCTCTGGAATGGTTTTTCATCAAACCTGAATTGGGTGCCCATTCTCACCGCTCATATTTCTTTTTTTTCAGCGAAATAAGGGAAACAGTGCCCCTTTTTTTTTTGGGGTTTGCGTTTTAAATGTTCCCATTGGGCAAAGGGGAAAAAACCCCCATTATTTTGTCCAGAGGCAATGCCCTTCCACTGCCACTTTCTCCCTTATGCCTATAATTTAATAGCTCAAAGGTCCCATCTTTTTTAACCCGGTCCCTCCCCCACTGGGTTTTTATATGTTGTCTAGTTGTTATGTTCCCAAAAATTTTAAACCCCCCCCATTACCTTGAATCAGGAAATTGGGGCCCACGCCTCACCTGAATACCCCGTTCCGATTATCAACCTATGGGGGTTTTGTTTCCCTTGGGGTTGTGGGATCATGCGGGGGTTTGGGGCCCAATTAAAATAAATTTGGGGTTTAAAAGGTTTTGGGGGCTTAAAAGGGGAAAATTTTTCGGGACTTTTCTTAGGGTTTGTTCTATAAATTTTGAAAAAGGGGGGCTTTTTTTTAAGTTAAAAACCCCCTGTCCTAAAAGGGCCCAAATCTCCCCATACCTAGGAGGGGGTCGCTGAAAGTTCATCAAAGAAATCACGGGAGCTGGGGCATCAGTAACACAGGAGACATTGGGGCAATGATTGAATATGGGGTAAAGGGGGTTGTGGGAAAGTGTTTGGGGAAAGAGCATGGGATATAAAGGCTTTTTTTTTCCTCCTTCCTTCAGACTTTCTCAGTCCTTCTGTAAAACTATAAAGCCCCTTTTCCTTTTCCCCTTTTATTCTTTAAATTCAGCAACTAAAAAACTTTTCCATTTCTGCCGAACGGACGGGCTTTCCATTTCCCCTCTGTCATACATATCCATCCCTGGACCTCCCTTAAACAACCCTTTTTTTCGCAATTTTTTCTAATCTTGATCTCACTAAAATCCCCCGGTTTCCCTTCCACGCCCCTACCTGCACTTATTCCCTTTTTACCCTTTTTAAATCTAATCCCTGTCTTCTTTAAAGACTTTTTAGGGGGCCCCTTATCCCGACAGTGTTTGGGGCCGGACCCCAAAACAATCCTTCAAATTTTATTTTTTTCCTCCAGGGGGCTGTTTGGTGGTTGATGATTTTTTTTCCCAAAAAAAGGGGCAGAAAATGACTGCCCTCGATAAACCCCCGCCCACCGGGCCCCCGCTCCCATCCCGGAACGCTTTAGGTGACTTTTTGGGGCCCAACGCACAGAGAATCCTACATCAATACGAGGGAGTCCGGGAAAGGAGGTTTTCCCCCTCCCCTTCATAGACGGTTTGTAGCCAGTCTGCCAGGGATTTTCTCCCACCTTAGCAAAAACCAGAGACAAAGTTAAAAAGACAGCGATGAAAAAAAACCTCCGGTTTTTTTAGCCATTCTCTAAAAAACCCCTTTCCCCTTCCCCAAATTATTATAGGGCCCAGCCTTTTTTCCACTTCCAGGGGGGACTAGCTCACCACGGCCGTTTTTTAAAAGGGGCCCCAAAACTTTCCGTGGTCCCCAGAAACCCCTATGGGTCTGCATATGCTCTCTTTTCTTTTTTTTGAATGCTTTTTATTCTTTTTTTTTGTATTCATTTAGCACACCGTCAAACTCAAACGCAGAATCCCCACTACTCACCCGGGTCCCCACCTGCCTAAATGCCCGAATTGCCCCGACGGCTGGGGAGGCGGGGCCCCCACGCAGGAAAAAGCCAAGGAGCCAGTCCACTTTTACTGAAGCTGGGGTCGCCCGCCGGGAAACTGCTCCCCCGGTCTTCTGGGCTTCCTGCCCTCTCCTGCCCCACGTTGAGCAAAACTTGGCGGGGTTCGAAAAAAGACACAGGTAATTATAAAGCAGTTTATTTTGAGAGTCGCAGGAGAAGAGTTTCAGAAAAGAGAAACAAATATACTGACAGCCAGGGATCTTCTGAACCCGCCCGTTGGGGGGGGTTTTTTTACCCCCAGAATGCTGATTTTAAACATTATGAAATGTAACAGTCAACATGTTTATTATCACAACCCTTGACCCTTTAACGCCCCTTTCAACTTGTTTTTTTGGCCCCTTTTTTTATGGATCTGAAAGCTAAGGGACAACGGGTAAGGCAGACTCATGTATCGAAAGTCAGACCTTGATCCTTTCCAAAAAAATTTTTGTTTGCTAAAAAAAAAGCATGCTTTTAAAGGTTTAGAAACACTTTTCAGACATGAATTAGTACAAGGGCAAAAAACATTCATCTTTCACATGACCCTAAAGAAGAAGAAGAAAGAAGTGAATGATTTTTGGGAAAAACCAAAACAAAATGGAAGTCTATGGTTGCATTCTGCCTGTTTTGCCCCTTTTTCATACCCCTTTCATTAATCGGGGGCAAGACCCAGTTCTTTAGTGTGATTTGGAATTTTTTATCTGAAACCTCCAACCATTTAATACATAAAATCACACTTTTTTTCCATTTTAAAGAAAAGAAGATCTTTTCTTTACTTAAAACTCAAAACAACAACAACAGATACCCAAACTCTGCATTATATACAACACAGAATACAATCCAGGATTAAAACTATTCACAGAAAATATAACATTTTCCCAATGCTACTGGTGAGCTCACCCTTTACCTTTACCATTCGGGAACAATTATTCACTCCATTGGGGCAGCAAACATAGCTCAGGTGGGTAGTCCCAAACAAATAAAAAAGAACTGGGCCTTCACTGAGGTTTTACCTCAAGCCACTAAAACAAACAAACAAAAAAAAAATAAAACAACAACACATCTTGGTTGATTTTACCCCTTTCTCCTAAATGTACCTCCTTTTAGCTTCGACTCACTCCATCTTAAACACCAACCTCCAGTGGTAACTTGTGTCCTACCATCTTGCTCTTTTCAGGTCACTAATGCTCTGTCTACCCTGTTTCAGGTCCCTCTTCCCAGCTCTTCTTTCCTCCTGGCATACTTAATTTTTTCATTATCCCAAGGAATTCAATCTGCTGCTGTTTTCGCCTTTCACCGTTTTGACACCCGCTTTTGATTGCACTTTTTCTTTGTTCAGTGTTGCTTTCATCCCCCCAAAGTGTCTATTGACTTTTTCTTTTACTAGTCATTTTTGCTGATTTTCTTTCCCCCTTCTTTGTTATTTCATATACCCATATCTTTCAAGTATTATATTGGTTCTTTCTCTCTATTCAATTTCACATTTTGCTAAAGCTTTCTATTTTTCTATCTTCTTTATATTTTAGTGTTCTCTAAAGTTTTTTTTCTTTCCCCTCATTTTTCCATCTCACTTCGGGGCCCCCCATTCTTTTTTTTTTTTCTGTCGTCTCTGCTCTCTTTTTTCCCCCAATCTCGTCTCTATTATTATCTTACAGGAACTGTTAGGCCAATCAGAGGGCACTTACATATCAAGCTTAGCTTTACACACCCCCTGCTGTTTGTATTCCATTTCATTTAATTAACTTTATTAACACAAACCCTGCAGTTAGAATGTTTTTTCTTAAAACCTAACCCAGGTTATGTTTTAATTGGCAAAGTAACTTTTAAACTCAATAATTTCTAAATTCCATTTAGTTCTCAGTTTGTTTCTGAGATTTATGCTTCTGAAACTTTAACTTAAAGAAACAATTTTAATAGAGTTATGTCAGGGCTTGTATTTTTAACCTGCTCAATGAAAACCTGGGCCACAGGTGGGGGGCAGGAGCTTATCCATGTATGTACTAAATTATTTACTTTTAACTTAGTGAAGGAAGTTAGTAATTTAAATCTAGTAAAAAATAAATTGAAATACTGAAAGAAGATGGACATGAAGTTAACTCACACCACCGGGGAATTTACCCCCACAACAAATGCTTTCCCATCCTTGTTTGGAAAAGAGTTGTGTTTAGTGATAAAAAAATATTTGGAATGGGAGCTCTGCAACTAATAAGATGATCTTGTTAATTGAACCAAATATATGCTATCAAATTGCATACACTATATCAATATTCAGAAACCAACAAAAATGTACAAGTAACAAAACTAATGATAATATGTATGTATAATAAATATATGTAATAATTATATGTATTGTGGCAGACGGTGGGACCCTACCCAGCCGAACCCCTTGGAAGGTCCACAAGAGGGACAAACTTCCTTGGGCCACAAGAGGGAGCCCCTGGTCTGCATGAGGGCTACAGGAAAGGGGCTGGGAAGCTCATCCCGTTAGAGCCCATGGCCACCGCAGGAAGCCCAGACAACATGGAACCCGGGATGCAACATTTCAGCACACTTGGAAGGGGCGCCAAAGGGAATTCCAGGGACCTGAGCAGATCCAGGTTGTTATAAAGAGGCCACCCCCCTCCAGTAGATGAGCAGGAGTTGGGAGAAAGAAGATGGAAATCGGAAGAGAGGAAAGGCAGAAGTATGGAGAGACTAAAGGAAAGGGGGGAAATGAGTTGGTTTGATTTAGGCATTGTCGCTGTTTTTTAAAATTTTAAATTTTAATAAACTTGTGAGTTTTGGGAGATTTTGTCTTTTGTCTGTCCCCGGGCTGTCTTTCCACAGAATATATCATTGACCAAGAGTCTCAAACTTGAGTGCTTTTTGGGCCCACAGTGTTGGACTGGCTCCTTTCATTGTTCGAAGTCACAGCTCTGGGATCAGGTGGAATGACCTTTAAGAATATGGAAACACTTTGTAAATAGTAATACACTTTTGTTATTATTGTTATTTCACAGGGTCTCATTCTGACTCAAGGAGGTGGTGAAGGAGGTTCATTTAGGGCTTGTTGTTTAGCTGCACATGGCTAATTATGCATTGATAAATAACCATGTAGTAGTACACAAGACTAAGGCATCACACAATGATCAGTGTCATATATCCAGTGGAGACTCATAATATTCTCATTATGGTCAGCTAATGTATCCTTCTAATGATAACATTGCTTTTTAACTCAGGATGCAAAATCAGGGGGGATCAGGTCATTTGCAAAGCAGATCTGCAGTGAAATGTATTTGTGAAGTTCTATGTATGGCTGCTGCAGCTCTGTGCTGTCAGGCTGGCCCTACAAAATATCATGGGGCTCTGGGAAAAATGTTTGTCTGAGATGGTCGGATGGCAAACCAGGAAAATATTCGGAAACAAGGTCACCCATGAACACAGTATAATTGCTGTGACAAATGCTTAGCAAATATCGCCCACTTACACCATTTGTAAACATATTCATAGATTTTTTTTTTGGAAGATACTACAAAATTAGTTTTCAGCCAGTATAAATAACAAGACTATGTTCGGGAGCCTAAAATATGACATTTAAGCCAAAGGCATATATGTCTTAATTTTTCAATTTTGACTCATAATCACTGTGCACTTCCTAACAGTGTTTACAGGTAACCAGTTTTAGCCACAGGAGCTACGCCCAACTTCCTATATGTCAATAAATTTCAAAATATAATATTAATAAGGAAATGGTGGTGCAGTGGTGGCGCTTGCTCGCAGTTAGGAGCCCCGGGGTTCGCCCGGGTCCTCCCGGGGAGGTTGCATGTTCCCCCCGTGGTCGGGGCCTCCGCACTGTTCCTCCCACAATCCAAAGACATGCAGGTTAGGTGGATTGGTTCAAATTGGCCCTAGTGTGTGCTTGGTGTGTTTGTGTGTGTCCTGCGGGGGGGTTGGCACCCTGCCCAGGATTGGTTCCTGCCTTGGGCCCTGTGTTGGCTGGGATTGGCTCAGAGACCCCGTGACCCTGTGGTTCGGATTCAGCTGGTTGAAAATGGATGGATGGATGGAATATACTAAGATAAGCAGCAAAAAGTTCCACAGAAAATTGTAACAGCATCACAGACATGATCATTACCTCTGAGGCCTAAAAACATGATCATGCTGGAAGTGACAGTGCCCTGGAAAAGCATATCGAGAAAGCAAAGGGGAGGAAACGTGTCAAGACCAGGAGCTGGTGGAGGAGTGCAGGGACAGAGGCTGGGTGGTACTCTATGAGCCTTAGAAATTGGCTGAAGGTTGCAGGGAAAACCCCACTCTGCGAGTCCTCACACAGCTGGGATAAAAGGAGCGGCCAAAGGGCCCTTAAATCTGCAAGTGAAGGCAGAGAAAGCCTCAAGGTGGTTTGATAAAAAGGGCTGATCCGGGGTCGCCACTTGGATGCAAGTTGGGGATTGATCAACCCTACCAGGGTCGCCTTTAGCAAGGGTGTATGATGTTGCAACCAAACACCTGATGAACTCAGGATACATCACTGATGATGTGTCTTAGTGCATCCAGGTGATGTTTTTTATATAGGGAAGGTCTGACCCTCCAGCTTTCAGTGCATGCAGTTTCAAGGGAGAATGCCTGCTTCCTTCTGGCAGATTACCCACTTTTTTTGCGCCCTTAAATCTGCCCACCTCATGGCATTGTTCAAGTTCAAGTTCAAATATATTATCAAGTGCATAATTGAATGTCACGGTTTGAAAAAATTAGTTACTTAATGGTCTCTTTGTATTCGTAGAAGGCTTCCTGGATTTATTACTTCAGTTTAAATAGTGTCCTATTATTTTTGATGCATTACCTCTAGAATAATGCACTTTAATTTCACTTATAATAGGCACTGCATAGTGTTTTTTTATTTTTACATGGTATTTGTTGCTTTATTTTATCTGTACATTTTTGGGAAGCACACACAATACTCTGGTCTTGTAAATACAAATAAATGAAAGATAACTGATTATGGTACACATTTACACCAGACCTTTTAAAATTCTGCAATGTAAGTCTTGCTTGATAATGGTGTTTCAGACAAACTGACAGGCTTCTGTGCTCTTGGCATCTGGGATTAAAGGAAAACTTAATTTACCATAAAAAGCATTGAAGCCTGGTTCAACACTAGTTGGCAAAACCCAAAAAAATTGATGACAATGATAAAGCTAGATGCCTTTCATAATGTCTGGAAAAAGACCTTAGTCTCAAGAGGAAAGATTGGCTAAAGCTAATTTTCAAAAAAAAAGCTGTGCCTGCATATATTAAAAAGGCAATAATTATTACAAATTGTTGAAAAAACTCATTTGATAATTATGTGCAGCTTTCACTGGTAATAGTGCCTAATAATGATTGCAGTTTGAAAGATCTGAGTCTAGAGAATTGAATAATGAAACCAAGTTATGTCCAAATTACATGGTAATATATATTATGATTCCAATTACAGTTCCTTTGAAATTGTTTTTTTCCCTATCTAACAAAGAGGATTAAATGAAAGGATTTTACTTCATAAGGCTGTGCAAGTCCTCATGTGATTTACTTAAGAAGTGCAAAGAGTCATTAGGTTCAGTTATACAAGGATAAAACATTGAACAAAACTACAAAGTATACACAGGCTCTGTAGCTTACAAAATGTTTGTAATTTACTGCTATAGTAGTAAGGAGAGTATCCTGTCCACAAGGAGTTGTCAAACATGACAGCTGCACAGGAAACATGAAGGGAAATCTGTAGAGACGACGAGAAAGCAAAAGCCTCACAAGGGCAGTAATCCCGAGGTGTATTGGCGTCCTGAAGTAAACTAACAGCAGGTGTTGTGAATTGTAATTGGTTTTAATTTATTAGGAAAATGATGTAATATTTTACACCTATTCTTTGATGTCACAGAGCCTATGTAAGCCTCAGAAAAACTATTTATAGCATTGCTGTTTCTTTTATAAATAATTAGGGTTAGGGCTTGAGTTGCCTTGAAAAATTGCATATTGTAATCTTTTAGTTAGCTAATAAAAGGTGTCATTTTGTTGACTCCTCATTTGCATTCCATTATGATTTTATTTAGGACAGCAAACAAGGAGCAACAAATTGTAAGAAAAGTAGTGATTTATGAGCAAGGGACTGCAGTAGGATCAGTGAGTAGAAATCCCAACTCACAGCCTTGTAGCATCAAACTTTAGTGCCTTAAACCCGAACAACACTGTCATAAAGAACAGTTCAACTTTAGAATTGTATTTTAAACTTTTTTCAATATTTAACCAGAGCAAAGAAATATTGGTGTTTTCAGAACTTGATGCAATCTGGTGTAAGAGGATATGAACTACCTAAGAGAGCAAAGCGTGGTCACATCACAAATTCTTGCCGATCTCCATTAAACAGAGCATCACTCCCAGAAGGAATAATTATGGACACAGCATGGAAATATTCCAGAAGGAAGAATAGGTCTGTGATATGTTTGATCCGCTTATTATTCCAGACCATGTCAGGCTGGAGCAGTGCGTCACTTGAATTGGAACTGCTTCATCAAGATGCTAAAATGGTAATGATCAAACTGTTCATCCAGAATGTACAGTTTTGTAGACTATCTGTAGTGCAATGGGTCAAAACTGCTGACTACAAATATTAGAAATATTAGATATCTCAACTCTAAAGTTCTAATTCTCTTTAAGTCAAGCAAATTTCATGCTTGCCATACTTAACTTTGGAAAGTTTCAGTTGTGTCACAGACTTTGAGTGAAGCTACAATAAGTTTTTATTTTAGTATAGAATTATGCTTTGGCCTATACAGGTTAGCATCCAGTTTACTTCCTTAAATACAAAATCTCCAGGTGGGTATTAGTATCTTGGACTAATAGCATGAGTTTTTCGATTAGACTTATATGACAGACATTATAAAATACCAGAGATTACAGGATAAAATCAAGTCCCGACTTATCTAGCTGGAGAACTTTTATCGATATATACAGAAAGTAAATTTTTCTTTAATTGGGTATTTTTAGCTGTTTCTGTATATTATGTTTTCATCATGTTTTTAGCCTTTTGGATTTTAGGTTTTCAAAGTTGTGTTGTCTCAAAATTATTTAGTAGTTATGTATTACTAGCTGTACCCGAGTCGGTCCCGGTAGTAGTGAAACAGGGCAGACTTTAAAATCAATAAACAAACAGATGTCGCTAGCTAAGCGGAGGAAATCGTTAAAAAATGGTG